>NW_027041251.1:0-41494 GCF_037179485.1 Ochlerotatus camptorhynchus | reverse complement strand
ACTTCTCAATGGGGCGGAGCTCCGGAGTGTTGGGAGGGTTGAACATTTTCAGCACGAAATTGACCTTATTGTCCGCATACCACTTCAGCACGTCCTTGGAGTAGTGGCATGAGGCCAAATCCGGCCAGAAGATTGTTGGGACGTTGTGGGCCTTCAGGAGAGGAAGCAGCCGCTTCTGGAGGCACTCTTTTATGTACACCTGGCCGTTCATCGTGTCCTGGGTCACGAAAGGTGCACTCCGCTTCCCGCACGTGCAGATGGCTTGCCAAACCAGGAATTTCTTCGCAAATTTGGACATCTTCTGAGTGCGGACATGCTCCGGAACGCTGAACTTATCCTTGGCCATGAAAAACAGGTTGCCGGGGATCTGTTTGAAGTCGGCCTTCACATATGTTTCGTCGTCCATGACGCAGCATTCAACTTTCGTCAGCATGTTGAGGTACAACTTCCTGGCACGGGTTTTGGCGGACTTGTTCTGCTTCTCGTCGCGATTAGGGGCCTTTTGTACCTTGAACGTTCGAAGCCCAGCCTTAGTTTTGGCCTTCTGGACAAAACTTCGGCTTAGGTGCAGCTTCTTAGCCACATCCCTAACGGAGGCGTTCGGATTTCGGTTGAAGGCCCCAACTACGCGGTTGTGATTTTTGGTGTTGTACGGAATACTTTTTCCTTCACTTCTGGGCTTCCGATCGGTGGTGAACCGTTCCTCGAACCGCTTAATCACTCGCGACACCGTGGAATTCGCGATTCCCAACGTTTTAGCGATGGAACGATGCGAGAGATCCTTGTTCTCGTGATGAATGCGCAAGATTTTATCACGCACGAGCTGTTCTTTCGACTCCATTTCCGCGAGTTTTGATCACAGGACTTTAAAACTTGCAGGATGTAAATAATGCACTATGAACTAAATCAACCCAAATTTTCATTAAATTCTACCCAACGGTTAAAAAGTTAGAGCAATTTCATAGTGTGGCAATTTCATCGTGGACACCCTTTACACTCATAAATTCGACACATTTTTTTGAAGAATATCCATGTAAAATTCCACATGATTTTCATGTGTCCACACATAAACAGAATCCACTCAGAAGTACACATGAAATTTATGACCACCCATTTACCCATTAATGAGTAAATCATAGTCTACCTATTAAATGAGGAGGGGCAATTTAAGCGGGAATAGGTATTTTTATACCCATTAATGGGTTTTGGCGAAACTCCGTGTAGCATCGAAATGAATCAATGTAAGCTGTGATGTGATAGAATTATTCTGCTGGGAATCAAATGGGGGACAAAATATGCAATATGTCGGATATAAAAATAATCATAAACACACAAATCATTTTTGGGGTTAGTAAGGTGATCCAAGAGACATTTCTCAGTGGAACCAAAAGCTAGAAATTTAGAGTGTGTGAGTGATATGGTGTTTATGGTGCTGAATGTAAACATAAACAAAGCAGAAAATCATATGAGAATAAACTGCCAGTTCTACTGTGATGGGTGTGTCAAAAGTTCTTGGTAAACAAAGAAGTCAGCTAATCGCAAGTGTCTCGTGGACAGCCTTATGTCGTTTTCGTTTTTGCGGTGTAGCTACACCGGTGCTACACTGCCGTACACTGAAATATTTAAGGGTGTAGATATAGGATGCACTTGTTTACAAACAAATGATGTTGAGCTGCCAAAGACTCGCGCTTATTCCTGCTTACACTACACCAGTGCTACATCGCCAAAACGAAAACGACATTATTCTCTTATCTCGTAAAGCTCCCACACTGAAACAAAAACCATAGTTAGAAGTACTATTATGCAGAAAACACTTATTTTCAGTATAACTACGCTTAATGCCGTGTTAAATTCGCCATGATTTCAGTATAATTGACTATAAATATAAACAAAGTTAATACCATTCTGTCAAAACTGCTACGCTTACTCAAACGGTATTGTAATTTGATAGAAAAAATAGTAAAATCAAACGAATTTCGTTTCTGCACAAATCTACACTCCCGGAAATAAATATAAAGACACATAAAAAAGCATGGCGCCTACCAAATATAAGAATCAGAGGAATTCTAAACCATGTATTTTTGGAAGCCACATTATCATGCTACAATATCACCCATAGAAATAACCAATTGCACCATATACGCAGGGGAAATAAGTGGAAATGTGATTTTCTCCTTCGGAAATAAATATAAGGACGCCATACAAAAATGTATGGGAAATTGGTCATTTTCGAAACATTACTAAGCATGTCAACAATTCTTGTAGCACCAAAATAACCAAAGAGTTAGTTAAAGTAATAATTAAACTTAATTTCTGAAACATTCTAAGCAGATCCAATCGCTAGAAGTTCTCGAAAATCACAAAAATCATTGGTTGATCAGTGATGATCAGCGAATCCAAACACATAAAGCAACCAACGATACAGACAAAACGGTTGCTACGACTACCATGACAAACTCGCTCTGTAACAAAGCTCGATCCGAGTGGTAGAAGGATAATGATATATTGCTTGCCTGCTTTGTTGCAATATACACGGATGAGGACATAGCTTGATATGAATCGGGAAAAGACATAACAAAAAAATTCCCATTAACACACGTGTATCATCTTCGGCTTTACTTCGTGAAGCAGCTTGCCAACAATTTGCTCGTTTCCTTCTACCGCCCCGAATGAGTCGGGTCGCACGAGCTGCTTGTCATGAAAAAGAACGGTGAAGATTATATCATTATTGTTTTCAACTTCTGACATAGCGTTATTATTCGGTTCGTTGATCGCTTGTTATTTTGTCATTTGGAGATATTTTTGATTCCTTGGTGATGATCAATTAGGAGCTACATACATTTAGGCGTTTTCCGAGTTAGAATTTGTCTTGAAATGTTCAAACAAATTAATAGGAAGATTGGAAGAGCGCGAAGGCCCGTCACCCCCTCACTTTTACTAGATATCAGTTTTAGTGTAACTAAATAAACACAGGTCATCTTCCTATTAATTTGTTTGAACATCTCAAGACACATTCTAACTCGGAAAACGCCTAAATGTATGTATCACCTAATTAATCACCGCTGATCAACCAATGTTTTTTTGTAATTTTCGATAACTTATAACCGTCATTTCCCCTATGTGGCCGTTTGATGTTGTGGTTCCGAAAGAACCGTTGGGTTATGTTGATATTTGTCCCTTCTAGGATGGTATGTTTAAAATTTATTTCCCGGAAAAAAGGGATCGTCAAAGTATGTCTCGCTTTCGGGTTATTTTTTGTTGTGGGGGGGGGGGGGGGGGGTGTTAGGAGAGGTATTTGAGGGGGGGGTTTAGGAGAGGTATTTGAGGGGGGGGTTAGGAGAGGTATTTGAGGGGGGGTAGGAAGGGTTTGATGGTGGAAAAAGGGTAGGAGAGGTTTGATGGTGGGGGGGGTAGGAGAGGTTGTTAAAAGGGGCGAGAGGTTGTTGAGGGGGGGGGGGGGGCGAGATGTTGTTGAGGGGGGGGGGAGAGATTGTTGTGAAGGGCGGAGGGGGTTTACATTAATGCTTTTCCTCATTGTGGTCACGCCGTGATCCACCTTAAGCCGCTGATTTGGTCCAGCTTACTGTAGGACCAAGCGCCACGCCGTCCGATGCGACAATGAGCTTGTTTAAATGATCTTTATTTTAGTTTAACTTGGACGATTACCATATAAATTTTTTACTAAGTGATTTAATTGCTTTCTTCATCTTTAGGTATGGGCAAAATTTAAAATTTGTTTTACAGGATTAGTCCTAGACTTAGTACACGGTCGACCACCTTGGTGGGATTGGTTTGTTTTGTTTTTAGAATTTGAAGAGAAACTACTTAATACTACTATTTACAGCTTAAAACTAACCTACTCTACTATATACACTTAACCTACTATGTACAAATTGCTTATTAAAGCATGTTCAGAAAGATTGCATTTTTGAATAAATTTAGTTGTCATATCATCAATTTTGGAATCTACTTTGGGAATTTCTGCCTCTTGATGGAGGTCTGCTATTCTTGTGTCGAATGGACGATCTAGGATCATCCTCAACACTCTATTCTGTGCAACCTGGATTTTGTTCCTGTGGGTCTGAGCGCACGATTCCCACACCGGGGCGGCATAGAAGATCGCGGGGGCTATGATCTGTTTGTAAACAGCCAGTTTGTTTTGCCTTGAGAGGCGGGATCTGCGGCAAATGAGCGGATACAAACACCTAACCAAGGCGGAGCACTTAACTAGGGTTTTCTCTATGTGCGAGCGGAACAGGAGCTTCTCATCGAACAACATCCCGAGATAAGTAACATCAGTGGACCACTCGACACTTGTACCATCCATTATTACGGTACAGGAGGGAGACGGTTTAAGTTTTGGTGATTGTCTGTGAAGGAACATGATCGCTTGGGTTTTCGAGGCGTTGATTTTGATTTTCCACGAGGTGGCATAATCAGTAAAGGTGTCAAGGCATCGTTGCAGCTTGTTCGTAATTTCACGAGGCATCCTACCCTTGACGGCTATCGCGGTGTCATCTGCGAACAGAAAGAACACGCAACCGTCTCCTAGAGGAGGGATGTCCGACGTGTAGATGCTGTAAAGCAGTGGTCCCAGCAGACTCCCTTGCGGAACACCTGCTGGGATCGGAAATTGTCCCGAAAGGGAACTATTCAACGACACCCTGAACGACCTTTGCTGGAGATAGTTACGGGTGATTTTCACAAGGTATGGTGGAAAGTTGGAGTTACAAAGCTTGTATATAAGTCCGTCGTGCCAGACATTGTCAAACGCCTTTTCGACGTCTAACAAGGCCATGGCTGTGGACTTGGATACAGCTTTGTTACTTCGGATGTTATTCATCACCCGCACTAGCTGATGATTGGTGGAATGTCCCTTGCGGAACCCGAACTGTTCCGGAAGAAGAATGTCATGTTCCTCCACAAACTTGTTTAGTCGGCTGAGGATCAATTTTTCGAACAGCTTGCTCAGCGCTGAGAGCAGGCTAATCGGTCTGTAGCTTGACGGTAGTGAAGGGTCTTTCCCAGGTTTGCGGATCGGGATGATTTTTGCCACCTTCCAGATGCTTGGAAAGTAGTGCAGCTCCAAGCATCTGTTGAGGATGGCAGCCAGCAGCGAGTGGACCCTTGGGCTGAGATTTTTCAACGCTAGGTTGAATATTCCGTCAAACCCGGGAGCCTTCATGTTTTTACTATATTTCAGCGCTGAGCAAATTTGTTCCTCTGTAATCCGTTCTTCTGGAGGGACGGCACAAGGGGAGGTATCTAACGTCTGGACGCACTGCACAACCTGGTTCTCGAGTGGACTTGGGATTGTAGAGCCAAGCAAATGCGATTGGGCAATGTGCTCCCCAATTGCATTGGCCTTCTCTTCGTTGGTGATAAGCCGTTCGTCATTGACTCTAAGTGGTGGAATGGGCTTGGGGTGAGACTTCAGCACCTTGGCAACCTTCCAGAATGGTCTGGAACGGTCGTCCAGGTTCTGAACGAGCCGCCCGAAACTCTCGTTCCGGATTGAGACCATTCTGGAAGCGATCTGCCGATTCAGATCGACCATTTCGTATTTACGCTGCAGATCCCCAGTCCGCTGAAACTGGCGTCTACGAACATTTCTGAGCCGAATCAAGAGTTTGGTGTGGGAATCAATTGCTTGAAACTTACCCCTCACAGGAACTCGTCGAACGCACTCTTCGTCAGCCATGGATATGGCTTGATGGAGACCCTCCAGGGCCCGGTCGATGTCATCCACTGTGTCGAGCGGTGGGTTGTCGTCGATGTGGCGGTCGACCACGCGTCGAAACTGGACCCAGTTGACTCGATGGTAGTCCTTCCGCTGGCACGGTGCAGGGGCCACGTTGTAGCCCAGCTCGGTCAGCACCGGTTGGTGGTCCGAACTCAGGTCGTTGACGGCAACCGGCTTGGCTAATCTGGTGTTTGCCAAGAACAGGTCCAGCGTCGATGGGTTGCCCGCCGGTGATGTGAAGGTTGGTTCGTCCGGAAACCAGACGGAATAGAGACCATGCTGGGAATGGTCGAATAGCAGGCGGCCGTTTTGGTTCTGCTGGTAGTTCCGCCAGGCCTCGTGCCGGGCGTTCAGGTCCCCTCCGATTACGAAGCGGGCATTGGTGCGGGTTATGATGGCAAGGTCGTTCTTGAACTGCTGTGCTGTACCATTGCTAACGGTACATTGCCGGGGGCAGTAGACAACGATGAACCGGACGTTTCCGGTCGATGTTTCCACCTCAACGCCGACGGCCTCGATGATGGAAGTGCGGTAGTGGGGTAGGGTGCAGTACTTGATGCCTTTCTTGATGATGACCGCGACACCGCCCCCCCTGGAGCTGGTGCGATCAAGCCGGACAATGCTGTGGTCGGGCAGCCAGAAGCTGTCACCGGTCTTGAGGTGGGTCTCGGTGAGAAGGCCCACGTCGATGTCGTGCTTGCGGAGGAAGTCTGCAAGCTCAATGTTTTTCGCCCCTACGGAGCGAGCGTTCCAGTTGGCGATCTTTATGGGTTCACGGTCCATAATTAGCGACGAAGGAGATGATAGCTTGGAGCTGTTGTGTTCTTGTTGCGCAGGTGCGCTTGATGATGATGGCCTGGGCCAACAGTGTGACGATCTCATCCGTTGACAGCGGAGAATCGTCTGTAGCTTCGCCGGTTGTACCGGCCAATCCCGGAGCAGGGGGATCCGTCGATGGCCCGGAGGCTTGACCGGGTACTGCAGCGGCAGCCGACTGGGCAGCAGCCAACTGTTGGTTGAGCGGGAGCGGCGCCAACACTGGAATTGGCCGTGGTTGGACCGGTGATAACGGAGGAAAGTTCTGCGCGTTGTTTTCCGGGACCTTCTTGCGACCGGGCTGGTTGTTGGACGAGGCCTTCTTCCGGATCTCGGCGTATTCGGCCCGCTTCGGACAGGCCTTACTCGTGGCCTTGTGGGCAGCACCGCAGTTGGCGCATGTGGGAGCGGCTTCCTCGATGCTGTCGCAGTCGTCGATCTTGTGGTTTTTGCCGCATTTGATGCAGCGGCTGGCCATGCGGCAGTTCCTGGTGCCGTGCCCGAACAATAGGCAGTTCGAGCACTGAGTGACGCCACGGTGGGTTGGCTTATACCGCTCCCACTTCACTACGATGTGGAACAGTGTGCGTGTCGTATGGAGATCCTTCACGGTTGTGGAGTTCTTCTGCAGATGGACCAAGTAGAGCTGGTCACGATACTTGATGGCCTTGCTGCGGGTCATCTTGTGGATTTCGACCGGCTTGAGGCCGTTCGCCTTAATCTCGTCCATTAAGGTGGTGGTGTCCATGTCGTGGAGCCCGCGCAGCACCACTTTCAGCGGCTTGGTGGCCTCGACGTCGTGGGAGAAGTACTCCAGCTTCATCCTGTCCAAGAGGGCCTGGACTGCGTTGTAGTGATTTTCGGCCGAGACCATCAGTTTGTAGCCTTCCGTGCACCGTTGAATGGTGCAGCGAAGGCCCTGCTTAATGTAGAAATCCAGCTGCTCCCATAGCCCGGGAGGGAAGCCCTTCACATAGAAGGGTGGCAACTTAACTTTTTTAGGCACCGTCTCAGGGTCCGACTGCGGCTGGGCTCCGTTCTGCAGGGCGGAGAACGGATTGTTGCTCAGCAGCTTTTTTGCTGCCGATGCGGTGGCGCTGATGTCTTCAGGTCTGGGTCGTTTAGTTCCGGGAGGCCCCGGCTGCGGGTCCGCAACGCCTGTCGGGACGGGCAATGGGGTTTTCTTCTGCTTCTTCTGAGCTGGCTCGGTGGTCGCGCCGTCTCCTGGGAGAGTCTGTTTTCCCGGTAAGCCGGCACTCGCGTTACCGCGCGATTTCTTACCCATGGCTGGGTCAGCGAGAGCGTCACTATACAACGCGGAGCTAATTCGACTTGCGAACGAACGAACGAAACTAGAGAGAATTCAAATCGACTGAACTGCTCAACAGTCTGGCAGCGAATGATGATGTGTCGATGTTGTCTGTGTGACAATGAGCTTTTTTTTTTTTTTTTAGTTTAAATGATCTTTATTTTAGTTTAACTTGGACGATTACCATATAAATTTTTACTAAGTGATTTAATTGCTTTCTTCATCTTTAGGTATGGGCAAAATTTAAAATTTGTTTTACAGGATTAGTCCTAGACTTAGTACACGGTCGACCACCTTGGTGGGATTGGTTTGTTTTGTTTTTAGAATTTGAAGAGAAGCTACTTAATACTACTATTTACAGCTTAAAACTAACCTACTCTACTATATACACTTAACCTACTATGTACAAATTGCTTATTAAAGCATGTTCAGAAAGATTGCATTTTTGAATAAATTTAGTTGTCATATCATCAATTTTGGAATCTACTTTGGGAATTTCTGCCTCTTGATGGAGGTCTGCTATTCTTGTGTCGAATGGACGATCTAGGATCATCCTCAACACTCTATTCTGTGCAACCTGGATTTTGTTCCTGTGGGTCTGAGCGCACGATTCCCACACCGGGGCGGCATAGAAGATCGACAATGAGCTTGACAGCAGCGCTGTTTTATATCTTTTCAGGTTCAGAACCTGATAGGATTTCCCGCAGTTTTTTATGAATGGGGCGGAGCAGAAAGTTTCTTTTGTGCAGAATATGTAAAATATGATGGACTTTGGATGTTAATATAATTGCATATATAGAGGCACCAGATATGTTTTACCGTCAGTTGTGTGTAATTCACCGGCCCACACACTCATCAAACATGTCTTCAAAGCAATTTTTTGTTCAAATTTGGTAAAACTTGGTTTAACTAATGATTGTGGTTTGTTTAAAATTTATTTCCCGGAAAAAAGGGATCGTCAAAGTCTGTCGCTTTCGGGTTATTGTTGAGGGGGGGTTAGGAGAGGTATTTGAGGGGGGGGGGTTTAGGAGTGGTATTTGAGGTGGGGGGGGGGGGGGTGGTAGGAGAGGTAGTTGAGGGGGGGGGGGGTTAGGAGAGGTATTTGAGGGGGGGTAGGAGAGGTTTGATGGTTGGGGGGGGGGGTAGGAGAGGTTTGATGGTTGGGGGGGGGGGAGTAGGAGAGGTTTGATGGTTGGGGGGGGGGTAGCAAATCCGCCAAATTGTCCAGAGTTAAGGCCCAAGCGCAATGGCAGCGGCAGCGGAAAATCCCGATCTGAGTAAGCCTACTTTTCGGATTGAAAACTAATTAAAACCAAATCGACATCGGTTAGGCTTCTTGACGTCATTTGTGACAACTGTCAAACTTTCCGTTTCCGTTCCGCTTCCATCCACATTGCGTTTGGGCCTTTACGTCCAATAGAAAGATATTGGGCTCTTATGAAGCGGGGAAGCTTTCTGGAAAGAAACAAGGAATCAAATATATCAAATACTTCCAATAAATTTGAATAAAGACAATCACCACGGTATCTGAGGAGTCTGTATAAACCCTGATGGATGGAGTTAAGCGTGAAGCCCGAAAATGTTATGCAAATCCCGAATAACTATGTTTTGACGTCGTGAATTTGTAAATCATATCCCATAAATCTGAAATAAACAACAACAATTGAAATATAATATGAAATTTGTGTTTTACTTAAGTTTTTATGTGCCCGGATTATTGTGGAAACATACCTTAATGTCTTCATTTTAGGAAATCAAGGGGATAAATATGACGAAATAAAAAAAAAATAGTTTAAGGTTTTACATGTTCAAACTTTGCTGAAGAAACTGTAGTCCTAAATTTTAGGCCGGGCGCCTATAAAAAGTGTATTGACCATAACCTTTTTATTACACAACCTAATGCTTTTAACGTACCGCAACTATACGAGCGATTATCCTAAAGGGCCACCCACATTAGATCCGTTTGCGTTGCGTTGACGTAAATTTGACAGTTAGACAATAGATTTAGTTGTCACTTTGCCGCAATGCGTCCGATCCGGGTCTAATGTGCGTGGGCCTTAATTGCGAGGGGACGACTCTATCTACGATGCAGGAAAAACATTGTTTTGCTGCGTATAGCTGCGCGCACGCTGGGTAGATTTAAGAAGATTGACGACTTGGAAAAGATGATGCGCGATGCAGGTAGGTGCGAGAAATGAAAGAAGATTTTGCGAAGATTGATTCCCTAGTGTGCGATTTGTTGAGCGTCTAGAATTGAGATTTAGATGTGTCGCTTTCCTTGCCTAATTGTGTGAAAAACAACAAGGACTGATACTTACATATTCCACGGATGATTTTTTTAAACAATGTAGGGTGGGGAACAGTTTCCGCATTTAAATCCGAAAAGATTAGCTCACGTGTTGCACAACTGTTGCGATAAGTTTTTTTTTTTGTAAAGATGTGCGTTGCTTATATACAATGTGATTTGTTTAAATCAATAAGGTAGTGCAGATCGGTCTCGATTTTTAGCAACATTCGATTTTTTTTAAGAGTATGCAAAACAATTTTTTTTTTGTAAATATTGCTATATTTGATGCAATTATACGCTAGAGAGTATTTGTAGCTTATATTACGTCATTTTAGAGCACGTTGAAGTCGATGTTGCGAAATCGAGCCAAAATGCTGTTCGATTTTGACAACATTGTGAATTTTCTTTAAATATTCAGAAATTTACTTTTGACGTAGGACTACGTCTGTGATTTCTATATGGGGGTACACTTTGTGAAAACCGAAAATGGAACATGTAACAAAATTACGAAAGATTTTGAACGTTAATAACTCAGCTTCCCCTGGAAATATTTGAATAATTTTATCACCAATCGATCAGAAATATTTCTACGCATCTGATAATTTCAAGACATTATCAATTTTTAAAATGTCACTATTGAAATTGCGCGAATGTGCAACTGTTGCTTTGATAATTAAAATTATCACCGATTGCCTGCGAAAAGCGATTTCCTTAACACAGATTTCAAAGTTGAATTCGATCCGGTCTCACCAAGCGGTGTTTATTCAAACACCGCGTGGTGAGTGGTGGTGTTCTCTAGTACGCAACGAAAGGCTGCCTGCAAGCAGCGAGCTGCAGTCCACATGAGCATCCATATAAGGAATCAGTAGCTCTAGTGTCAAGCGCGTCATACTAAAGAGTATAATCATTATCCTTTCTGATTGTGATGTTAGTTTGCGATCTAACAGTTTAGGTAAATTAATGTTTGAATGGTTTTCGTACTTGTTATTTGTAAGTATCAATGGGTTTTCGCACTATTACGCTTTCATTCCACCATCAAAACGTGCATTGAAACACCACCTTTTGATTACTACAGGAAGTGCAACAATCGTACTTCTCCCAACTAAAGATATAAATAGTCGCAAATACTATTAGTTTTTGTAGAACTTTTCCATCACTGATATCTGCTTTGGAAACCCGTAGCTAATCATCGTTGCATATCTATTTTTTGCAGTGATAATATTAAATTTACAGGATGACGAAGCGGAAGTTTAACAAGAAACAGGTGCGAAATTTCCAACGTTATTGAGTGGCCATGTTTGAAAATACATGGATGACAAATCTCGCAGTTCTGAAGTATGCTGGGGCATACGAAGTACTTGGTATGTCCATGCGGAAGGAGCTCATTAGAAGAAGTGAATCCCGTCTAAGAAGTCTAATGCGTAGCATCTGTGTTACGGATACGATTACCATGGATAGTATTGCGAAGAATGACGAAGGAATGATCACCGAGGGGAGCACAGCAAGGTTGATAATGGCGAGAACGATGGAGATGCTGAAAACCATGCCGATGTTGAAGAGCATGGTAATGCTGGAGATGAGGAGGGCCGAGTCGACGTAACCGAGAAAGCCAAGAAGATTGAGGAACTTGGCATTGCCAACCTTCCAGACAAGCTCAAGGTAGCGTCTAGAGATGTTACGGATGACGAGGGCATGATCACCGAGGAGAACAGCAATGTTGATGATGGCGAAGAGCGATAACGTGTTTTGCAGCACCGATTGATACACTATGGTGCAAACATAGTGAGATTACTAGCTGGTTCCAGAGGTTCGCCCAATCTCCACAGCGGTCCACAGTTATATAATAAATCTCCGATCAATAGCTGTGCGACTTTCATTGTGTATTGGAGAACACCACCACTCACTACGCGATGATTAACATCGTTTGGTGAGACCGGAACAAATTCAACTTTGAAATCTGTGTTAGGGAAATCGCTTTTCGTAGGCAATCGGTTATTTTTTCAATTATCATGACATTTTGAAAAATGATAGTCTTAATTTTAACAGATTCTTAGAAAAAATTCTTATCGATTGGTGTATTAAGAATTAAAATCCATCATCTCTGGATCAAAATGGGACTACTCTCATGCCGCGACCGACTTTGTTTTTTTTTAATTGCACCGCCAATGTTGCCTTAAATTACATACAGTGGATTTTAGAATTAAACAAATCTAGATAGAGCTGGAATTAGGCGTAAAAGTTTTTTTAAGCAATGACTTCTCTCGATAGTTTTTAGGAGTTCAAGGCACGCTTACGCAAACCAACATTACCGTAGGGTAGAGGAAGCCTTACCCTACCTGATGATGACCTTGACCACACGGTGATTGGAACTGAATCCGATCAACGGTTGAGGCCAGCTTTGATAGCTAGCCTTCCCTAATAAAATTAGTATGATTATTTTGATTAACGACGTGTTTGGGATCATCCACACGATATGTGGAATTGTTCTATAATTTGTGTTATCATTCGGATATGGTAATTGTTTTATTGGGGTTCAGTTGTGCGCTGTAGAACACTCGTTTCACGGTGATTGAATAAACATCGTTTGGTGCGACCGGATGTAATTCAACTTTGAAATCTGTGTTAGGGAAATCGCTTTTCGCAGTTAATCGGTGATAATTTTAATTACCATAGGTGCAATTCTCAATAGTTACATTTGCTAAAGTCTTTACTTTAACAGATGCGTAGTAATATTTATGATCGATTGGTGATAAAATTATTGAAATTGGTTCAAGGGCAGCTGAGTTATTAACGTTCAAAATCTTTCATAATTTTGTTACAGGTTCCAGTTAAGGTTTTCACAAAGTGTACCTCCATATAGAAATCACAAACTCCTACGTCAAAAAGTAGAATGGTCTGTGCCTAGAGGCACGAACGAAAGCTTAACGTAGAACCGCTAGTGGACGGAGCAAATATGTTGATCATTTAGTTCTTAAATCTTTCCGTTTTTGAATTGGTGGCCCCTTAAAGGGGCCGGTTTTTTTCAAATGGTGACCACATCTGTGCAAGTCGATGCCAACCGAATGACGGCGGCCTAGTCATGCTTCCTATTGCGGGAAGTCTTTCCTCAGGTCGATGTGGGTGTTTTCATCGTCGTCGTCTTCGTATTGGTGCGATGCGTGCTGTTCCACTCATATGTCGTGTCCGACGCTTATCCGTCCGTTGCTCGAAAGCAATTGACGAAGAAAACGTTACGGCAAGCGTTTTTATTATCGCTGCTTTTCTCCTCCCTTCCTTTCATTGGTGAAAAGATGAGCGGTCAAACGAGCATTGACTTGATCGATTTGCGCTCTACCGTTGCGTCCGTGTTTGGGATTTTTCGTTCATGTCTGAATTTTTATTTGTTTAATGTGACTCCCAGTATGTATAGAAATTAAACACGTAGTCCTACGTCAATAAACCAAGCGTGCAATTTGTAAACTAATTTCGTATATTAGAAAAGCATTTGCTTATAAGGAAAATTAGGATAAAATGCCTATAGCGCGAAAAATGCGCTTCCCTTCTATCGCTGCTGTCATTTATTATGATGGTGAAAAATTGCTGCCATACGTTAAACTTCAAACGTATGAATGGAAGTGAAAAACTTTTCGATGAAAGTCATTTGATAAAATTGAAAAACAATATTGGGACAAATCCACGCAAAAATTGTAATTTCTTGAAACAGTTGGTATCTCTTAATGCTAGATTTTATTGATGCAAGTTGTTAAAATCCTTGATCTTCCAGCTCATTCAAAGTTCATTAAAAAATAGTAGTTATTTTCAATATTACAATTTATTACTTCAAGTGGTGTGCCCCCGACTTGTAGTGTGGAAAGCATAACCATCTGGCGTGAGCCTTTGATATTCAACACAGAATGAACAAAGATAAAGCCTAACTGCATGCTTCCGTGGTATACAATCACTATGATTCTTTTGACCCTAGTGTTTTGAAAACAGGTTTTTATGGCCATTTGAATTGCACAAATTCAAACAATAATTTATAAATTTTCGATAAGTATATCAATTTTAATATCTAGTTAATAGCCTAATTCAAAAAATAGATGGTATTGCACTATCGATTCACTTTGTGGATTAAGCGGTGATCTTAGAATAGATATTTTATGCCCATCTCACCTTATAGAGAAGTTATTTTTTAATAAATTTTATGACCATTTGTCAATCAAAAACTCGATTAACTGGAATCGTTTTCTACCACTAACTGATCGATGGATTAGCAATATTGATGCATGCAATCAACAAATGTTCAAAGATTAAATAAAAGATTTTTCGTTTCAGTTATGTGAAAATACCGCACTGGTGGCGGTAGAATGCGAATCAAGTTAATCGATGATTTGATTGACATATGGACATAGTTTGGCATTTTAACATTTGATGCCTAGAAATGCACGCGCACTTTGCTTTCTCAACTCGACGCGAAGCCTGAGTAGAGAGATCCAGCAGATTGTAGTTAACCGTCTGAAGGGGCGATAAGCTAACTGGGGTAACCCAGCAGGTTCGAGCTTCAGAATAATAATGATCGTTTCTTTATTGAATAATACTTCCTTTTTATACTGTTTGGTTTTCAATACATTGTGTGTGTTCGAAAGAGTAATTAATTAATAGAGTGAGACGGCTGAAGTGACATCAAATTGCTTAGCCTAGCAATATCGGAAATAATGGATATTTTTTTTTTAGTTGCGCACCCAGCGTTGCCATTCGAAACCTTTCCTGCTGCGCGAACGACCTTCGGTCACACAGGCAGGGTGGAAAACGGGCGAGAGAGCGCTGCAGTTCTGGTACGAGTAATTCGTCATATGACTGGTGTAAAATTGCATAATTGCATTATATTGCCCGGGCATTGGCTTTGCAGCCCGGGTGAGTTTATTTTGTTTGTTTTGATTGTGAATGCTGCTTGGATAGAGATGGCATACTACAATAGGACCTATTCAAAATTTAATCGAGATTTGTTTGTGTGCCAAACATATTGTTGAAAAACTATTCAGGTTTATCGGTGAAAGGTAAAATTCCTCCGTTTACGGTACGTCGTTAAATAGTGTTGAATAGTTCTTTTTTAAAGTTTTCCCCGTCATTTCTGGGCCGAAGGTTTACTTATTTGAAAATTTTGATCCACGATCCTTCGAAAATTAGAAAATTTACTCTCCTGCCCAAATTTTGCTATTCAGTGGAGCGGAGTGTTCAGAAGCTTCCTCTGGATGCTTCGTTTAGAATCTTCCTCAGATTGCTTATTTAAAAATCTGATTAAAGGCATGTTTTGCTTTTTCTAAAATTATTGGAAAAACATATAAAAAATCCAATCGAAACAGTTTTTCTTTAGATTTCTGAAAAAATACATGGACATAGTGGTTATATATTCCCATAGCAATATGCGCCCCCTTCTATCTCAGATGTTAGTTAATATGATGGAGAAAAATTGCTGCCAATGAAATTTGAAATTAATAAAATTGCATATTAATTTTGGGGAAAAAAACCATGCAAAAATAGTTATTTCATAAAACAGCTGGTATTTCTGGATATTGTCAAAATTGAAGATTGGATTGATGCAAGTTGTCAGATCTTTTTTTGACGTTGGATAACGTCTTTCGGCAACATACGGGGGTACAAAATTGAAAACAGTCATTTTGGATGCGTTACAAAAAATTAAAAGATTTTGAACGATAATAACTCAACCGTCTCTCGATAGATTTACGAGATAATGGCATCAATCGATTGGAAATATTTCTAGCAATTTGCTGAATGTTTCAAAACTATTGATTTCAGTCTGTAAACTATTGAAAAATGGTTAAAAGTAAACCATTGTCAAAAGATGGTGAAAATCGATTGATTTTTTTTATATTCTTATACTTTCTCCAACCGAGACATCAGATGCGAGTATCTGACACCTCTGATATTTTCTGTTCTACTATATAAGCGTCCAACAAGGTCGCCCGTTCCATCATTGTCAACAACATCAGCCCAACAAAACGGCCCTTTTCAGGGCCACCAAACTTTCGCAAAAGATTTATTAAGGAATATTCCTAAAATATAATATACACAATTAAGTACAACACATAACAGACGTTATCCAACGCCAACCCTGCGGTCGTATCTAGTATACAACCCTTCCAACTTTTTTCACATCATTTGGCTCAGTAGGTCGAATCGCATGTTTATTCAATAAATAGTATTTATGTTCAACATTACAATTTGTTACTCCAAGTGGGGTATAATGCGCCCCCGAATTGTAGTGTGGAAAGAACAACCATCAGGCGTGAACCATTGATATTCAATAGAGAAAGAGTAAAGATAAACCCTAAATGCATGCTTTCTTTGCTTTGTTTTTTTTTTGTCGATCTTGTTTTCCGTGCTGAGCACCAATGCTACCGACGCCAGGGAACCAGCTCCCACACCTGAACCCTCCCTATTGACCCATCAACTCATGAACCGGGGACCAACGGCTGTATTTTCCTTTCGTGATCAGAGATGTTATGCCTCAGAACTCCCGGCGGCGCCGACTGGGATTGATCCCCGGCCTGCTGGGGTGAGAGGTAATCACGCTTACCACTACACCACAGGCGCCTGATGCAAGTTGTCAGATCTTTTTTTTTTTCATCATTTGGCTTAGTAGGTCAAATCGCATGTTTATTAAAATAATATTAATAATAAATAAAGTAGTTATTTTCAACATTACACTTTGTTACTGTGGGGGTATAATTCCCCCTGAATTGTAGTGTGGAAAGGATAACCATCAGGCGTGAACCATTGATATTCAATAGAGAAAGAGTAAAGATAAACCCTAAATGCATGCTTCCGTGGCATGAAATCTGCTCGCGTAATTTGCCTTACAGTGCGGTTTTAGTATGTCTTTTCATTTTCACCAATTTAAACAGGAATTTATGAATTTTGTTAACGTAATATCAAGTCAATCGCCTAGTCCAACACATAGATGGTATTGCACTTAACTATCGCTTGATGTAAATGTCTCAAATAAAGAACAACAACAACAACTTTGTGGATTAACGGAGGTCTTCCTGAGCATGTGCAATTTTACCCCCATCTCATCATGAATAAAGGAAGGACTCTAAACAAAACCGAAAGGTCGATTTTAATGGTTTTTGAGTCCAAAGAAGCTTGTTGTAGTGGCGATAATCATTGCTGGCAATTGAAAAATTTCGCTTAGTAAGGGTACATCGTCGATGAGCGAGAGCACGGAGAGCTCTAGATCTCAATCGTTTCAGGTTGCGGAGAGTAGCGTTAGACCAAGGCGGTTTTCTTTAAGGTAGGCACTTCGGTACTGAAGCACAAACACAGTCGCGCAAAAGGCTATTATAGCGAGCGACTGCTGTATCGATATCAAGGTCATTAAACACGTTCCAGTCGATCCGGGACAAGGAACGCCTCTGCAATCGGAAATCGGTCTTCCGAAAATTGAGCCGAGTGGTAGTCATGGTTTCATCAAAACGAATATTTGAGATCCGTTCGCGATAGATATATCCAAAGCAGGGTGGAAATTGTCAAGAGGAACTGGAGACTGGAAATTCAGAACAAGGTTTATCTGGCTCAGTCCATGAAAAGCCGTACCGTCAACAAGCAAGCGGCTGGCAGGAGTAGTTGAAGATGCAATCCGATCCGGAAACGCATAACCCTGGCCTGAGGGCGACCAGATAAGCCCAGGCTGATTAAAATCACCAAGCAGAAGAAGCACATCCGTTATAGCAGCTAAGGAAGATGTAACATAATGATCAATTTGCACCGGTTTGGATAAAATCGGACGGAGTCAAAATTGGAACTATACTGTAATATGAAAAATGTAAACAAAGGTATTTAACTCAATCGCTTGTCTTAAAACATTAAACAGGATAAATAAACGCAGATTATTTCGAATAAAAGAGACACATGCAAAGCCGGAGCGACGATGCAATATAACAAAAGGCAACAAATCGTTAATTGGTGCTTTAGATTTAAAACGAGGCTGCCTGCTCGGTTCGCTCGTAATCGGTCCGAAGATAAATAGATTGTCCGTTTGTGCTTTCTCCTACCGCCAGCCGGGGGGAAAAGATAAGCATAAGAATCTACCAAAAGTGCAATCATGGAAATGGTTGAGCAGGGAAAAGCTAACCCTGAGGTGAAGTCTATTTGCAGTGGCCAACGTAGAACAAAGAAAGTTATCTGGAAGAGAAAAGATCAACAATTAATTATTTCAACTTTTTCAGTAATTAATTCCGGTCCAAATTTATTGCGACGATTTATCTGGAGCTCTTAACCTTCCCTGGTAGTTTTTAGCTTTCACCGTAGAATCGGTCTTGATAGTTGGAATGTCCATCAACTTATGGAATTTAGGTTTAATTACATCGAATTTGTTACAAAAGCTTTGAATGCGTTTGAATTGAAATTGATTATTGTTAAAATTTAAATTATTCAACTACCATGTGTCAGAACATGCTATTTGTTAATGTAACTCATCCGTTAAGAACAATTGAATTTGCATGCATCCCAGAGGGAAAAATCAAACCGTTCAATTTTATTACGCAGTTGAGCGACAAAATAATTTGATAAATTACATGTTTCAACCATAAATCAAACGACGGTTCGAAAATACACACCCGAAGCGATCGGTTTTCGGTTGTAATTATAGCGGAAAGACAAAATAAAACTTCTGACCGCTTCTGCATATAGCCCTAGCGAATGGGTTTTCCGACCATGGCCGCAGGGGTTCTCCGATATCCTGCCGGTGCAAATTCACGCTTTACGCGTTTGTGACTATGAATTGAATTATCACCTTTCTCCCTAAATCCAGATTTGTGGCATAACACCTGTCTAGCTTTTAATTGTACATCATATTCACATAAATTTACAGCTTAATCTCATCATTAAAACCCAGTTTTAACGCGATACCCACAGGACCGTGATTATCGAACGTTCTCGGTTGTGCGAAATGCAACAGTGTTGGTCCCGGAACACATGTGGCGCCGTGTCCAGAAGGCCTGAGTCCCGTGGCGACCCACACCGACTGATTTCCCTGTGTACTCATACCCGGTGGCAAATCTGACAATCGGCGTTAATGCACCGGGTAATCATTTGAGTTGACATTTAAAAAATGCATTAACGAATAAAAAAAAAACAACAACTTAATGGGACCCAGCAGAACAACTCCCCCGCGGGAGGTGCCACACCGACCGGTGGCGATGGGCGTGGATGTGCACAACAGGACGCGAAACTCCATAAAATTTAAAATCAATTATGCACTCTGCATTTTTCATCATTGCAATTTATTTATATTGTTTCGTTTCTCGGCAACATTGTTTTGTACAATTGGATTTAATTTTATCGTGTTGCGACATAACTCTTCATGACTGCGTGATGGCATAATTTCGTTTATTTTAAAATAATGACCAGGTACCATGACGGATGCTACGCGAGACATCGGTGAGTAATGAGATTCGCAACGTGACGACAAGATGTATAAAACGTTTGTTTAGTACATATCCGCGAACGATAGTAGAATATTAATGAAGAATGTTTTACGCTAAAATGGATGATTAGGAGAAGGTCCGACTGTTTATTTGGCATGCTCAAGGCACTGTGAGACTTTTTTTCCCGATACTGTTTAATCTTTCTCTGAATACATTCATACCCCTTTTTTGGTCTCTTACATTAAATGTTGAATTTATGCACCTATGGTGAGATCTGACCCTACTGATTTAAGATTAAGTTTTCATTTCTGAATGACATGTTCGTCTGTGTCAACATTTCCGTGCGGTGCATTTTGTAACATAGCAGATGTTGCCAACATGCCAGGGAGCACTCGGAACATGCCCGGGAATGTGACTTTCGGTGATCACTACACCGTTTAATTTTCGTTTCTCAACAAATCTTTTGAATAGCGGCACTTTGGTGTAGTGGTAAGCGAGATTGGCTCTCACCCCAAAGGGCCTGCCGGGATATTCTGTGGCATAAAATCTCTGATCACGCTTTCCTTCGGAAGGGAAGTAAAACCGTTGGTCCCCGGTCTATGAGCTGAGAGGTTGATATGTAGGGTCGAGGTGTAGGAGCTGCCTCTCTGGCGTTGCGGTAGCTCAGTACGGAAAACATGATCGACAGAAAAAACAATCAGGGAAAAAAATCTTTTCCATGATATTGTTATAAGATAATAAGTGCTTTTTAAATGTTTTCCCTAACAAACGCTCTATGTGTACAATTTTGTGGAAGTGGTAAAATATGCATCTCTTAACTGTTCCTTAAAATCCTATCTGGATCGGCATTAATTCTGGTGCTGTGATCATCGATGTTATTTATTTAAAATTTTGGGTCGCTGATTTTGAATCGCTGAAGTCAGATTTCGTTAAACTGGACGATCGTATCATAAAAATTATTTATGTGAAAATCTGTTGTAAATTGCCTACATTTAGGCGTATTTCTTTAAAAACTATTTTGGAACAAATATCCAATTATTTCGGAAACCATAACTTGTGTTGAAATTTTTACACCAGATTCTTCTTCAAGCGAACACAAATCAAGTATAAATGCTATCTTCTGCATTGCATAAAAACCTTCTTGTTCAACTACAACCCAGAATTGATAATTTGCATTTTTAATTTAATTTTCATTCTAAAAAATAAAAAATAAACCAACAATGGTTCTCGAAAGCGACCCAACAGGAACAAGAAGAAGAGGCGCGCAGTGGGCAAGGTGGATCGATTTAGTAGAAGACGACCTGCGGACCCTTCGCAGACTACGAGGCTGGTAAAGTGTGGCCATGGATCTAGTAGAGGGGAGACGACTTCTTCGGACAGCAGAGGACAACAAGGCTTTGGTAAGGTAAGTACGCAATTTTTTTTTTGGGTATCAAGCTGGAGCTGCGTGACAGCTTAATTTTCAAGACTTGACCCATTTGAATAAATTTTGCTTCTATCTTTGACAATACAGCAGAAGGACTAGCCTATGTTGGCCGCTTGAACACTGGATTCCGTATGTATTGTTTCAAGATAGTTATAGAAAAAATGCTGTGACGTGTGCGCGTAGATACATCCGCGTAGTAAACCGATTGAATAAGTAAATCCGTTTCGAACGAAATATCTAAATTATGTGAGTTACGAATACCGGGTGAATTCCGAAAGCCGTGCGAAGCAAACCGAAGCGAGAAAAAAGGCTTATTATCATTTAAAGAGTGTCACCAAAATAAATGTGATAGCCTATGTTGGCAAGTTGATTAATTTTGGTTTCCTCCCTAGATATTCTACTTATTTACTACCGAGCTTTGTATCAAATTAGTTATTTTAAAGAACGTATCAATCATTTCAAGATTACGCGACCGCACCGAACAAATTCTATAAGCTCAAAAGCATTTGACAAGCTCTACCGAATTGCGAATCACTTCTACGTAAGCTCCGTAGACGTAGGCGCGTTGATTCCGACAGCCGCGAAAAGTAAAACATGCATCAATACCACATAAGGAAAGATCGATTTTACGTATGGTTTAGTTCATAGATTAACATTGACTGCTGTTTAAAAATGTAAGTACTTGAAAACTAAGAAAAGGTTAACTCAAATGCTTTAACCGCATATATAAGAGATTTCGCGTATTGAGAGAATAATATAGTAATCGAGTACAGCAAACTCAGGGGAATACAATACCTCCAAAAGTTTAAAAGCTATTAATTGTCACATTCCTTTCCTTTTTTATTTCCTAAACTATTCCTCTCCTTGTAAATCTGCTTAATGCTATTGGTCTGCCTGCGTTTTCTTTTTAAAGTTCAAGACTAAATAAGAAGATTTATTCTACAACTTTAATCATCCAGCATCCTAATTCTTTTGTTAATCTACTTAATGTCATTAGACTTTCTGAAGTTTCTTATTTAAGTTCATTTGATGATTATGATATCTCATAAGCCTAATTTAATAAATTATTAAAAGCTCTAATTCACCTAATCAATCATAACCCATGCTTTATTAAAACCCTGCACTTGTGCTTGTAATCTAAAATTAAACGTGTTTCAAGTACTTTTGATTTAAGCCTATACCTATTTATTATATCTTAGTTCGACCCAGGTAACACCTTCAAGTGACTAAAATGCTTCATTTTGAAATTAGTTTCCTAGCTGATTTTTAAATTATATAGGGTATATGTTCCAATTACGCTCTCACGTTTCCACTATGTCGCATCACATAGTTCAAACACATATTCCAAATCAAAATGAAGCACATATAAGATTAGTTACAATACCATGTACCAAAATGGCGTTTAACATCCTTCCCTGAGTAATACCTCAATGAAAACAACAATGAAAGCTTGTCACGCAAATAGAAGGAGCACCGATGGGCACTTTCTGAAATATTTCAATAGTATAATTCCCTTGCAAACCCAAATAAATCTATCTGCGTATATGAGTGATTTGCGGCAAAACCCGCCAGTATCACACCCAACGTCAGTGCCTATACGTAAGCGTACTACGACGCGGCTCTCAATAAAAGGAGTAACAAGTGTGATACTATCACTGCTAGACTAGATCTTTGGTTCACAGCAAAAAAATAATTTTGATATCACGTCAAAGTGGATGCACTACAATCATGTCGAAAATATGGTGTAATATTACTTGCTAAAAAGGACAAAATTATCATTAATACAATGCATGAACTGACATTACGCTGCTTTTACTGCATTTGTTTATTTATGTGGTCATACAAATTACATGAAATTTTCGACATGATTGTAGTGCATCCACTTTGATGTGATATCAATTTTTTTTTTTTTGCTGTGTTCTCTCATGCAGTGGTTTATCAGAGAGGGGAAGCCTAGTAATCCCCATTGCCTGCCCATGACGCCATTCTATCGTGGCATGAGCCAGCAACGCCGACCATAAACCTACCGTCTCCAACACTCCACTATAAAGCAAGGTGCAAAAACTAGCCAAGGGTAGGGTAAGGTAAGTACGCAATTTCAAAACAAAACTCGTACATTAGAAAAATATTTGCTAGTATAGGTTTGGGAGGTACAGGAGATAAGGGTTAAATGCCCATACCAAGCGAGATCCCCTTGTGATCCACAAAGTGAATCGGTATTTAAGTGCTAAATTTGTTGGATTAGGCTATTGACATGATATTACAATTGATTTGCTTAACGAAAATTGATAAATTCTTGTTTAAATTAATGAAATTGAAAAAAGCCTAGCAAAACCTGTTTTCAAAACACTGCACAGTGGTCCAGAATGCAGATTTAGGTGGAAGGATATGCTTTGAGCCTGAAATTTAAACTTTAGACAAAAAGTGTATTCTACTAAGTTGTTCCTTATAGTTAGGTCCTTATTTTTATGAGAATGAATTCTAGAGTGGTTTTTATTATCATTGAAATCAAAAATCTAACTTTTTTGTTTGAAGAAATTTAGGTATATATTCTTCGGCAAAGTTATAGCTGAGCTAATGTCAAGTAACTTTGTTACGACGCATACCAATATCACTTTCGGAAAGGTGATAGTTGCCCCTATCCGATGATGATGTTGGTTTGCGTGGGCGTACTTTGGTTCGTGTTAAAGGGCCTTAGAAAGTTTGTTTACAAATGCTTTTGTGCTGTTATCAAATGTTATGCCTGATTTATACTTGATTCGATTGCTCGCTGAAGAAGTAGGTGATACAATTTCAACAAAAGTTGTGGTTTACGAAAAAAATGCATTGGGTATACGTCCCTACACAGCAAAAAAATAATTTTGATATCACGTCAAAGTGGATGCACTACAATCATGTCGAAAATATGGTGTAATATTACTTGCTAAAAAGGACAAAATTATCATAAATACAATGCATGAACTGACATTACGCTGCTTTTACTGCATTTGTTTATTTATGTGGTCATAAAAATTACATGAAATTTTCGACATGATTGTAGGGCATCCACTTTGATGTGATATCAAAATTATTTTTTTGCTGTGTAGCCTCAGTCTAATATGCAGCCTTCGATTACGTTTTTAATCATAACTCATCAATTAATTTACCAGCAAACGATATTCTACTGCTAAATGGTATGCTTAGATATGTTTATCATGTCGTTTGACATCAGGAACCACGAAAAGTTGAAAAACCTTACTTTTTTAAGACGAAAACTCTCCAGGGACATGGATGTAATATCGGTTTATTGTCCCCAAATAGGGTCTATTCATGGATGCAACTTCGTCCCATCCTGTAAGATCCTCAAAAGAACGCTTTTGGTAACGTTTTCTTATGTTTTTTTTAGTCACTATCACTGTTAACTTAATGCTCTTCATTCTTCAAAACATTTCACAGAGAAAATTTTACGAAAATTACATTAAATCACTCAAAAATTAAAAATTTCGTTTATCGTCATGCGACCGCAGAATATCGAAATCAAAACATTGTGATGTTCATTATACAGGTTCGGCAGGCAAAATCTCACTTCCTCTTCGTTCCTTATCATTCAAATGCAACCCACATTGTTGACGTCACTCTTATTGCTTGCGTAAGAGCTAATTTAAAAGAAAGAGCCAGTGGTTTTCTTTCTTTCAAACCAATTATCATTGATGTCACGTTTTCAAATCAAAATGGAAGCAAACGAATCATCTCACGACCACACTTGCAGCAAACCGTCAACTTGATTTGTTTTTTTCAAAGGGCCTAGTACAAATTTATTTATATTTTTTATCGAAACACACTTATCAATTCTTAACTGAAATTTCGTGGGAATAACCCTCAAAACAACATTTCTTTAAAATGTTATAAATAAGGTGATCCATTAGACGTTCCGCAGTTGACCTGACAGCTAATAATCATGATCAAATGTGAAATGTCAAAAGTTCTTGGTAGATAATAATATCAGCTAACTGCAGCTGTCTCATGGAATGCTTTATTGGGTTTTAGTGGAATACTCATGATATATTTCCAGTGGAAGTGACACTGATGAGGACTGCATATTTTAGTCGAAAATCTATCGACAAAACAAAAATATTTTAGGTAAATTTAAACGTAAACACAGTTTGTTTTGGCCACGAAAATAAGCTATATTTAATTCAAACGTATTCCATGTCTTAAGTCATGTGATATCAAAGTTCAAAATAAAAATAATGTTACGCTGATTTTAAAAATATTCCTGTTGAATATAAACGTGAATATTTTTGTTGGTTTGACACCTATGCTTTGCATGCAGTAAACAAGCATACATATTAGTATTTGAATGCAGGGTAATGCAACATAAAACGGATTGCAAAGAAATGAAAAACAAAAAAGATCTTCAGACAGGGCATCTAAATTCCTGCTCTTTTTCGGATGTCACTGAAGTTATCCAGTACCATACCATCCAGCATGTACTAATTTGTAGTACAGGAAGCCATCCAGTACCATACCATCCAGAATGCATCATAAATCAACTATTGCATACTTCACGGCGTAAATGGAGCAATTGTGCTAAATTAACTTTTAAATCAAAATTTACAACCATTAATGATATTACATATAATTTAACCATGTATGGTGGGAAAACCAGTAACAAACCATTCCAGTTCTTCACCTAGAATATTCTAGAATATCTACACAAGACATTTAAACATTAAGACATCTTGGCGAATTGTTTTGAAATTGTTTGATTTATTTTTTTTACTTCAAAGAGGAGTTCTTCAAAGAAATTTGAAATTTTTTCTACAAATACTTGTTGGATGGGAATACTGAGTCAAATATAATTAAAGTGATTTATTCAGAGTATTGAGTAATATCTTAAGAAGACATTTGCATACTTAAACATCATCGCTAATTGTTTTCAAATTGTTTGATTGATTTTTTTTTATTTCAAAGAGGAGTTCTTCAAAGAAATTTGAAAATTTTTCTACAAATACTTGCTGGATGGGAATACTCTAACAGCCCCGAAAAACACCTGCAACGTTGAAAGGTTGAGTGCCCGCAAGAGAAAATTTCTAGCACCGACACCAGCTCCTCCAGCTAAATTGACGCCATCATCAGCTCTTACAACGCCGAAAAACACCACAAAGATTACGCATGACGACCTGAACAGGGTACAATCGCAGTGGAAGAGAACGGCAAATTGTACAAGTACACCTCGGACTTCAAAAATAAATGTTAAAAAAAGGGCCAAACGTCTTTTTGTCAAGAATTTTCATGATATTGATCCAAGCGATCAGTACAACAGGATGCACCAACATAACATGAGCGGAAGGCGGGTTTATATTGGTCATGTACAATACGAGGGCAGAGTAGTTAACCTAGACATCAAAGATATCTGCAGTTTGCTTCATGGACAAAAACTTTACGACTCATTGGTGGAATGGGTGCTTATTCAAATGTTTGCCGAAAATCCCAAATACTACATCGTAGATTCGATACTCACCAATATTTTATTCGAAAGTGAATGTAACGATTCAACTCTGGAAAGATTGGAATTGCTAGAAAGCTACATGATTACACTGACAAACCATGTCCATCAAATTTTGATAATGCCTCTATGCGATGGTTGGCATTATTACCTTATATCATTGGATATAAATGGCAAAAAATTGACCGTTCTCGATTCACTGCGCAGAGCATCATCCAAAACTGCGAAACAGTTTGTTAACCGACTACTGGATGTAGTAGCGCTTTTGAAAATTGGTGGATTTGGCGATACAGAAGAGTGGCAGGCTTATGATATTCCCTGCACACAACAAAACGACGATCATAGCTGCGGAGTATTTCTTCTGACTTTTGCGGGGAAACACAAGTCAGGAGTGTCATCATATACGGACCCAGTGAACGAAAAAAAGATGCGGGATATATTTTTTATGAATGTTGCGAAACAATGCAGCTCCTGATCAGTATATTCACTTCTATGCCTCCTATATCTTCGCCCAGAATAGACCATGATAAACACGATACAAAGAACTTACCAAAAATTAAGATGATTTTACCCAACTAGGTCCTATACTGCGGGAAGCCAAAAGTAAGTAAGTAGTTTCTTTGAAGAACTCCTCTTAGAAGTAAAAACAAATCAATCAAACAATGTCAAAACAATTAGCCATGATGTTTAAATATGCATATGTCTTCTTAAGATATTACTGAATACTCTGAATAAATCACTTTACTTATATTTGACTCAGTATTCCCATCCAACAAGTATTTTTAGATTTTTTTTAAATTTCCTTGAAGAACTCCTCTTAGAAGTAAAAGTAAATCAATCAGACAATTTCAAAACAATTAGCCATACTCTGAATAAATCACTTTACTTATATTTGACTCAGTATTCCCATCCAGCAAGTATTTGTAGAAAAAATTTCAAATTTCTTTGAAGAACTCCTCTTTGAAGTAAAAATAAATCAATCAGACAATTTCAAAACAATTAGCCATGATGTTTAAATATGCAAATGTCTTCTTAAGATATTACTGAATACTCTGAAAAAATCACTTTAATTATATTTGACTCAGTATTCCCATCCAACAAGTATTTGTAGAAATTTTTTTAAATTTCCTTGAAGAACTCCACTTTGAAGTAAAAATAAATCAATCAAACTATTTCAAAACAATTAGCCATGATGTTTAGGTCTGCAAATGTCTTCTTAAGATATTACTGAATACTCTGAATAAATCACTTTACTTATATTTGACTCAGTATTCCCATCCAGCAAGTATTTGTAGAAATTTGAAGAACTCCTCTTTGAAGTAAAAAAAATCAATCAAACAATTTCAAAACAATTAGCCAAGATGGCTTAATGTTTAAATGTCTTGTTTAGATATCATAGAATATTCTAGGTGAAGAACTGGAATGGTTTGTCACTGGTTTTCCCACCGTACATGGTTAAATTATATGTAATATCATTAATGGTTGTAAATTTTGATTTAAGAGTTAATTTAGCACAATTGCTCCATTTACGCCGTGAAGTATGCAATAGTTGATTTATGATGCATTCTGGATGGTATGGTGCTGGATGGCTTCCTGTACTACAAATTAGTACATGCTGGATGGGATGGTACTGGATAACTTCAGTGACATCTTTTTCTGGTGCGTTTAAGGGTGGAGTGTGGGTTTTGGTGTCTTAGTCCGGGATGTGGGGACCCAGCGGGGTAGGTGTCCGGAGGTTCCAGTTAAGTTCAGTTTTTCTTTCGACTGTTTCTTTGAGATAACTGGTTTCTTTCATCGAACTGTGTATAGAAAATAGCCGGAAGTGTCATTGATTTAGGTTTGTTAGTTTTAATCCATTAAATAAATGTATCAGTATTAATCGATAAAATATATATATCAGAAAAATAAGCTAGAAAAAAAGGAGAACACAAAACGAAGAAGAACCTCATTTCTTCTTTTTTTATTCAAGCGATTTTCTTTGTGTTCCACTGATTTCTTCTTAAGCTCATTTTTAGCTTTGTTTCAATTTACGCGTTCTGCTGCTTTTATCTTTCTCGCTTCATCCTTCTCAAGTTTGATTTTGGCTCTGGCTTCAGCTTTCTCCTTTTTAAACTCTTCAGCTTTCTTTTTATCACTTTCCAATATTTGTAGAGCTATTAATCTCTCTGACGCTGTTAATACGGAATACGAAGCGGTTTTGTAATTCCGATGTTTTGACGTTCTTTTCGGGGTTGGTGGTGTTGTAACGAAATCCGATATGGTTACCCGAGTAGCACACTTACATCACAATAAGTTACAGCAACTTGTTTATGACTGAAATAAGTCGTATATAAGTTTCTACAATTGATTTGTGACAAGCGTGCTACTAGGGTAGTTTCCTTTTGATGGTCATATTTTCCGTCAATAGCGCATCCCTACAAAGCGTTTGAGCCTCTTCAGCATTCTCGGTACTATACTCTTTTGGTTAGCCTGTTCCGTATGTTCTGTTCCCTCTTCCATGACCATTTCAGTCCGCAGGAAAGGTGAAACAAAAACGACACTTTTTACCGATAGTCAAAATCGCTTTCCTGGCGGATGGAACACACTTTTCCTCCACGGAACGAAATCCGAAACCTTTTCCACGTTTCTGGCGGTGCCGTATTTGCTGACCAGGCGGATCAGCAACGATTTTCCCTAACAAAAATTGACTCAAACCGTTTAAATGTTATTTCACCAATGAAACCACCATGCTTTGTGCTTTCTAACTTGTGAATATAGAAATTGCTTAAGTGTGATTGTATCAGTGATTTGTTTTCATCAGGAGTTTTTTTTCGCTATGATATTTTTTCCGCTGATGAATTTTTTTTTGCACATACGTATTGACGAGTGCACGGATGGATTTGAGTTCACTCACTCGACAAAAAGTGACACAACAGCGGGGCCCTGTTTACTAAAAATGAACACATATGTGTTCATTTTTAGTAAACAGGGCCCCGCTGTTGTGTCACTTTTTGTCGAGTGAGTGAACTCAAATCCATCCGTGCACTCGTCAATACGCGATGTAGTTTGCGTACGATACTCGTCAGCAATCTCTATGACAAATAGTATATACTTTTTTGACATTTAATCGTCTTTCTCAATCTAGCACACATGGATGAATGAACGGTTTGTTTACCCACTATCTGTTTCCCTCTTGCTCGCACTCGTTCGATTAAATGGTGCAGTAGCATCTCTGCAGTCGAGATGTTTTTAAGACAGGTGGGCAGAAACTCACGGTCTCCCAGTGTTGGTGAGTTCTTTGCCGTTAATGTTCACGAAAAGTTCACTATTTTGCTATACAGAAATTCAAAACAAAAAATTTTATCTGCAGATTTGGACAGTTTTTGACCTGTTTCATACGACCGGAAGGTGTATGCTGGTCACAAATGCCGTGCCAAACTGATTTCCTACGCAATTAATCAATCTTTGATGTGAATTTCGCTAATAAACACGAGGAGCATTTCTTATAGCAAAACTTGCAATAACAAAATGGCCGTTTCACTTTAGTAAACTAACAAACACTTCTTCGGACTGTGTCATCTCTCTTACTCGCCTAGACCCATCCCCACTTATAATTCAGTAATAACGGAAACGCTCTAGTATTGGTCATGTTCCTTTATTGGCCACCTTTTGACGATATTTCACGTTGTTTGCAGTTTTGAGATGTTCAGTTGCTTTCAATTTGTTGGTGTAAATCATATTCATCGGTGTACACGAACATGTCGACCACAAAATGCACGAATATTGTAATTTCGTCGGTTTTGTGAGGTGTGGCCAAAACTAGAACCTATGGCCAATACTGGTGCACTTCCCCTACGCTATTTATTCATTTCTGTTTGATATGTTTACAAAGTTTGACAAACAGAAATGAGCATTGCAGTGTAGTTACCAATTTTCCAAAGTCCAAGATTTTATTTTTTTGAACGGAATCATGAACAAAAAACGAAAGACCACTATGACACACGCGATCAGTCTAAAGGGATCTTTTGGCTGACTAATGAAAAGCGGGAGGCAGAACATAGAAACTATTTTAAGGTGATACGATCCACTCTGGTTCCATTTCGCTTTTTCCAGGGGTCCATTATCTGCTACCGGAAAACATACAATAACAAAACTGTGATGACAATTTAGTGCCAGAAATCGCAAGACTGCCCGAGATTAACATGATTAAAATGAACGCTAGATGTGGCATAAATTAACGCGATATTTCGTGTAAATTTAAACGCAATATCGCATAAATTAGCAATATTCTATGCAAGCTTGTAAACGATTTTGCTGTTTATGCCAAGTATAGCTTAAAATTAAACGAAGGGAGATTTTACGCGATAGTTAAAATTCAGATTTTTTTTTCTGTGTAGACCACTTAATTGAGTGCCACCAAAAGACTTGCTACAGAAGCGTAAAATGCCTAGAAGTCCAAGACTATAAACCTTTAGTAATTCAAGGAAACCCTAATTTGCGTTCGAAGATAGTACTGAGAAGAATTCAAAGGGAATTCAGAACAATTTGAAATACTTTCTGATTTTACGAAGGGTTTGCATGGAACTTTAAAAAGAACTACAAAGAGAAATCCATACACCTTATAAAAGAGAAGGTGTTTTGCATAAAGTGTACGGATTTTAATGAATTTGTTAGGTGTTTGGATCTTCTGCACGGTACTCAATAATATTTGAGAGATGATTACAACTATTTTGCAATTAGCGGCGCCGGTGGTGTAGTAGACATCGGATAGCCTAGTCAGTAAAGGCAAGGGTTCGAGTCCCAATCCGGTCGAGGGAATCTTTCGGGTTGGAAATTTTCTGTGAGAACAGATGGAAATTTTGATAACTAGAATGTTTTCAAATATTAATATTATAGTATTATTGTTTTTATTGTAATAGGCAAAAATTTCCCGGTCTAGGTCAACTTTTTTTTTCTAAATTAAAGAGATTTTTAGCCCTAGGCAGGTTCGTCTCTAATTCTAAGTCAACATATTTGAAGTTCTTTCGTCCTAAAGAAACATTCATTTCTATATCAACATACCAAGATTAAATTCGATTGAAATGTGTTTGTGGGTGCTGTTTCTCCCTGTTAAGCGCATGCCAGACAGTCAATGTGATAAGCCAATAAAAAAAAATTGTTTCAATTTGTTGCTGTAAAGTTAGGTTCAAACATTTTTTTTTTCAAATCCAAGACGTATTCATTATTATTCCTTCTTTGTTTCCTGATGTCCCTTTTATTATTGGTTTACTCAAATAAAAATATAAGCATTAATGTACATGGATGATGAAAACCATCGAAACCATCGAAAAACACGACATCGGCGATGAGATAATTTAGATCCCCTAGATAAATCATCACATTTTGAGTTACTAACAAGCAAAGTCGTGATTTTAAGTTTGAGAAATTTTTGAGAAATGTTTAGTCCACTTGAAATCACTGACATTGTGTGGGTGTATGCACAGCGCAATGGATCGGTGCACGCTGCAAGACGCGAATACCAGCGTCGCTTTCCTGAGCGTAGGCTTCCAAGTATACCAACATTCAGTAGCACACTTCGCCGAATGCGAGAGGGAACAGCATTTTCAAATATGTCGGCAGTTAATCAACCTCGACGAGCAGTCAGTATTGCTACGGAAGAAATAATTCTAGCCGAGCTCCGGAGAAACCCTAACTAAGGCACCCGTCGGGCAGCTATACAATTAGGAAGATCGCATTGGACTATCTGGCAAGTGCTGAACAGGGACCAACAGCATCCATACCAAAAATTGAAGGTAAGCAATTTATCCTAATTGAATTTATAGCTTGATAATTTGAAGTAGCATAATTTGTTTCTGTGCAACGGACGTGAGTAGTTTAGTTGTAGTATTTTAGTATTGTAGCGAGTAGTTACAAGTTAACCCTGACGTGAGCAGAATTTCAAGGAAATCTTGAGTAAGTATGATTCAAAGTTAATAAACAAGAGAATTATTAAGAGAATTCCATGAGATTTCAGAATTAAATTGCAAAGTAATTTTGAGGGGAGTTTAAGGGATTTTTAAGGAGAACTGAAAGTGAATTCTAATGGTACCCGAGCAAAGTTGGAGATCAAAATTTGCTGTTATGATGTGTCTTATTTTGAATATTCTTTTTGGTTGACACAGCAAAAATGAGAGCAAAATTTTACCCAGGTCCAAATTGGATACTGGCTCAACGGAAAACTAATCCTGCTCTCTAGAAATCAATTTGATTACTGATTTTGCATTCATAATTTTTAACTGAATACGGGCCTGGTGTAAATGGTTAGCATCCATGCTTCTCACGTTGAAACACTTGAGTTCTCACCCCAGACAAGTCACGAATGACCTAAAATGTGTTAAACAAAACAAATAAACAATAATTGTTTATGTAAATTTTAAACTTCACGCATGAAGTAATAAAAACACGTTTAGTTTAAGTTTCCAGCGAAGTTTTGAGTTAAATTGCAAAGGAATGCTTAGGAGAGTTTCAAGGCTTTTTATAGAAACAATTTTGCTAATTCTGCTAAGAATACACTTTAAAGTACATCTCTTTAAATCTATAAACAAATGTAAAATTTAAACTTTTAATAGTTTTGATTATAAAACTGTTCTTTCAGAACTGTTTTAGTACTAAACTTAGGTAAAAAGGCAATTCATAAGGATGAAGGCAAACATGAAATGGAAAAATTGATTCACTTTGAGCAGTGGTTTTAAGGCTTCGTTTTGTAACTTTTGAACTAAAATAGGTATAGTTTGTCCAAGGATCCGTTATATTGGGCCATACATACATTTAAACAGAAAGCATTTTTTGACAATTTTTCATAAGCAACCCAAAATATTCACATATCCCCATTGTTCTACGAAAAAATAAAGAACAGGAGATTTTTATCCATAGGTCCAATCTTTAGATCTTTAAGCAAATCCTAGAGCCATTTCTCTTATATCTGATGATTTCTGCTCGATAGGACAAAACTGGGTACTGATAAAAAAAATTAAAACTATGAAATAAAATCGGTTTCTTTAAAAACCGGTATAAATTGCGTTGATGTCCTGAAAAACCTGCAAAACTAAGTGAATTCTATTTAGCAAAATGAGAAGACACCTTGTTACATCAGCATAATGTTCTAATTACCCATACAATTTTTTACTTCCCTCCCCTTGGCTAGTTTTTGCACCCTGCTGTTGGTGGGCGGGCTTAATTTCATGCTTTATAGTGGAGTGTTGGAGATGGTAGGTTTATGGCCGGCATTGCTGGCTCATGCCGTGATAGAATGGCGTCATGGGCAGGCAATGGGATTACTAAGCTTCCCCTCTCTGATAAACCACTGCATGAGAGAACCAAAGATCTAGTCTAGCAGTGATAGTATCACACTTGTTACTCCTTCGATTGAGAGCCACGTCGTAGTACGCTTACGTATAGGCACTGACGTTGGGTGTGATACTGGCGGGTTTTGCCGCAAATCACTCTTAATTTATTTAGTTTTACGCAGATAGATTTATTTGGGTTTGCAAGGGAATTATACTATTGAAATATTTCAGGAAGTGCCGAACGGTGCTCCTTCTATTTGCGTGACAAGCTTTCATTGTTGTTTTCATTGAAGTATTACTCAGGAAACAATGTTAAACATCATTTTTGTACATGGTATTGTAACTAATCTTATATGTGCTTCATTTTGATTTGGGATAAGTGTTTGAACTATGGCTCGGGATTTCCACTGTGGCGTGCTTCTATTGTGACATACCCATAAGTATTTTTGTAGTGCGACATATGGAACACTATGTGAGCATAGTTGGAGCATATACCCTATATAATTTAAAAATCAGTTAGGAACTAACTTCAAAATGAAGCATTTATTCACATGAAGGTATTACCTGGGTCGAACTACAATATAATAAATAGGTATAGGTCAAAATTAAAAGTACTTGAAACACGTTTAGTTTTAGATTATAGGCACAAGTGCAGGTACTTAATAAAGCATGGGTTATGATTGATTAGGTGAATTAGAGCTTTTAATAATTTATTAAATTAGACTAATGAGATATCATAATCATCAAATGAACTTAAATAAGAAACTTCAGAAAGTCTTATGACAATAACATTAACAAAAGAATTAGGATGCGGGGGGGGGGGTCCGCTTAGGGAGGCAACTAACCTTTAAAGTTGTGGAATAAATCTTCTTATTTAGTATTGAACTTTAATAAGAAAACACAAGCAGACCAATAGCATTAAGCAGATTAACAAGGAGAGGAATAGTTGAGGAAATAAGTAAAAGTAGAGCTATGTGACAATTAATAGCTTTTAAACTTTTGGAGGTATTGTATTCCCTTGAGTTTGTTGTACTCGATTACTATGTTATTCTCTCAATACGCGAAATCTCTTATATATGCGGTTAAAGCATTTGAGTTAACTTATTTCCTAGTGTTCAAGTACTTACATTTGTAAATAGCAATCAATGTTAATCTATGAACTAAACCCTACGTAAAATCGATCTTTCCTTATGTGGTATTGATGCATGTTTAACTTTTCGCGGCTGTCGGAATCAACGCGCCTACGTCTACGGAGCTTATGCAGAAGTGATTCGCAAAAGTTTTTTTGAGCTTCTGTAGTATAAAATTTGTTCGGTACGGTCGCGAAATCTTGAAATGATTGATACGTGCGGTAGAATAACTAAATCGAAACAAAGCTCAACAGTAAAATAAGTAGAATATTTAGGGAGGAAACCAAAATTCATCAACTTGCCAATATAGGCTATCACATTTATTTTGGTGGCACTCTTTAAGTGATAATAAGCTGTTTTTTCTCTCTCTACGGTTGTTTCGCGTGGCGTTCACAATTTGCGCGATTTTCGTATCTTACGTAATTTAGATGTTTAGCTCTAAACGGTTTTACTGACTCGAGGTCGTTCCTTAAGCGGTGTTGGTACAGGTTAAACCTTTGCCGACTGTCGGATTCAACGCGCCTACGTCTACGGGTTTACGCAGAAGTGATACGCAATTCGGTAAAGTTTGTCAAACGCTTTTGAGTTTATGTATTTAGTATAGAATTTGTTCGGTGCGGTCGCGAAATCTTGAAATGATTGATACGTTCTTTAAATTAACTAATTTGATACAAAGCTCAGTAGTAAATAAGTGGAATATCTAGGGAGGAAACCAAAATTAATCAACTTGCCAACATAGGCCATCACATTTATTTTGGTGGCACTCTTTAAATGATAATAAGCCTTTTTTCTCGCTTCAGTTGTCCCGGCTTTCGGAATTCGCGCGGTTGTCGTAACTTACATAATTTAGATATTTCGTTCGAAACGGATTTACTTATTCAATCGGTTTACTACGCAGATGTATCTACGCGCACACGTCACAGCAATATTTCTATAACTATCTTGAAACAATACATACGGAATCCAGTGTTCAATCGGCCAACATAGGCTAGTCCTTCTGCTGTATTGTCAAAGATAGAAGCAAAATTTATTGAAATGGGTCAAGTCTGGAAAACTAAGCCGTCACGCAGCTCCAGCTTGATACCCAATAAAAAAAAAAAACCATACAATTTTTTACTTAAATTCTATCTATATTACTGCATTTATTTATCCATTTATAATGTTATCGAACTCTATCATTGGTAGCATTATTAATTTGGAAGCGATTTTTACAGGTACAAGAATTGTTTGATGCTGACAAGCCAAGGCGGATGGAGTTGTGTCGAATTTTGTTGGAGCGAGATCTTGATGAATATTTTATCTCGAAAATTCTGTGGACAGATGAGTCGTTGTTCACGAGAAACGGTATATTCAATACGCATAATCAGCATACATGGTCCCATGAAAATCCAAGGGAGGTGAAACAAACCAAACAACAAAACAGGTTAGTAAACAATTACCTAAAACGTTGATTCCTAATGAGACCAACCAAGAGCAGCATATAATAGAGGATGTCTACTCTATCAGAATGTATAATTAGTTTGCAAACAGATCCTTACAGCTTACAACTCGTGGGAAATCTAAGTTTTAAGTGATTGCTTATGCGCATACACTCAATTTGGTTTCACGCGATTTTTTATCGCCTCTATTTTTATCGCGTGATCTCAAGTTTACACAAAATGTAATGCAACTTGTTTCAAAAAATCACAAAATATCAACGAAAAATGCTGTACCCAGGCAAACTCGCAACAATAAAAATTACTTAAAACAGAAATGGAATATTATTTACAACTGTACATTATAAAATGATTTCTCTGTATGCCATAGGTTCACTGTTAACGTTTGGGCTGGCATCTGGTAGAACCAACTAATCGGTCCATTTATTTTCGATGGAAATCTGAACGGCAAGATCTATCTCGCATTTCTTAGGCATCAACTTCCGGATTTTTTGGATGATTTGCCACTATGTGCATTCATAGACATGGTGTTCCAACACGATGGAGCACCACCTCATTCAACGTTGGTGGTTAGAAATTTGGGCAACGCTGGATTGGTCGATATGGCCACATTGCTTGGCCCCCTAGAAGCCCGGATTTAACACCCTTGGATTTTTATTTGTGGGGACACATGAAAGAGCTGGTTTACGCCGTTGAAATAAAAACTCGTGAACAGCTCATCGTCCGAATATTTGATGCCTCTAATATCATCCGTCGGCAGATGCTAACCTTAGATCGTCCCAGAGAAGTCCAAAGGCGAAGCTTTTACTGCATGGAGGCCATTTTGAACAGTTTCTTAAATGAGCAATTGCTGGCAAACTCCAACAAGACGGGACTCTTGAGTCTTGACATCGCTTACAGTGTGAAGTTTCTATTATTCATTGGGACCCTTGTTTTCCTTTATTTGCTTATGCTGAGTATGATATAAAATAAAAAAAAAAACTTTGAAAACAACCTTCAAAAGTATTTCTTTGTTCACATCAATTCTATTTCCCATTTCCTAAAGGCGGTCGCTAACGAATATGGGACGGATTTTTTTGCGAGTTGAGAGGTTTTGTGCTTGCGTACAGAATTATTCATTCAAAATGTTGTAATATTGTGCTGTTGACAGTTAAAAAGTTCCCCATCACTTTCCTAAGGTGTCATACGTGGTTTATGAATAGCTCAATCAAGCCCAAATTTCAAAGGCAAAAGATATAAAACAGGACGTTGCTGGGTTAAATTCCCTTCCGGCCAAGGATGTTTTTTAATTTTTTAATTTCTCGACTTTCATGGGCATTTGAGTTTAGAAACCCAGAGCAATGTTGTGGCATTTGTTTTTTTTTTCTTCTAAGTTTCTGTGCTCAAAAGTATGGCACATTTATAAATGAAACAAACATATTCGGTGGATCACGAGCTCATATGACAGGTAGAGGAACAATAAGAGTGCTTTCTTCATTGTCCGCGGCTCAGTGGGTCGGTGAAGCATCTTCAATTTGATGATGCCTGGAATTGAGGACAAGAACACCGTTAGTTTTGGCTTCGAAAAGGGAAGTGCGAGACTAATTACCAATTTTGTCAAGACGCTGGACGCAACTGCTGCTGAAATGGAAGAAAGTTATCGGATATCGGAGGAGAAAGCGCTTTAACTAAGTAACTAAATAACAACAGTGTTTCATTAATTTTTCATTATGCAAATGGAAAGGCAGGTACATTGAATAATTAGATATCTCCAAAATAATTGTAAATTAACCAGCAGAAATGTCAAAACGTCAGATTCCTGAAAAACAAAAACAAGCAATGACACCGGTATGCACCATGTATTAGAACCCTAGTCTCAACCACTTCAAACTAGAGAACACCGAATAAAAGATCAGGCATCACATGGGTAAAAAATAACTAATTTGTTTTCCTTGATTCAAGATCATCTTTGGTGGAAAAACCAAAGCCTTGTCACTTTTCAGAAAGCATCAAAAGTAACAAGGACTAATGATTGTACTTTTAATTGCAAAAAAAAAGTTGGAAGGGTTGTATACTAGATACGACCGCAGGGTTGGCGTTGGATAACGTCTGTTATGTGTTGTACTTAATTGTGTAGGGGAATTTACGTATTCTCGTCAATCTAAGCAGCGTCTGCACTTCTACTAGCATTTTCTCAGCGTCACGCACATATATGATGTGTCTGTTTGTTTACATTCATCTGCTGCTTGCTTCTCTATCCATTCCAATCGACAGAATTTTTCAAAACGTTTTGAAAGCGTTTTTACAACGCTCCAAACTTCTCAGGTGAGTGTGACTATTGTCGGCAGTCTCTTTTTCTTCGGCAACCTTCCCATTAGAACTGCGTGTTAACCAGCTGTTCTATTATCGGCAACTCGAAATCAACCTCATTTTGTAGTGCGTATGCTTTATTTGAAGAAAAATGTAGCATTACTGGATTGCACGATCGTTCAAATATAATCAGATTGAAGCTGAAAGGCTAAACAATCGTTTGGACACATTCAGGGAAGTGCGTTGATGGGAAAACATAGTGAAATTAACGTTTAAATTTTGGTTGCCGAAAACAGTCAATGGGTGCCGAAGCCAACATTTACCCTATATTATATTTTAGGAATATTCCTTAATAACTCTTTTGCGAAAGTTTGGTGGCCCTGAAAAAGGGCCATTTTGTTGGGCTGATGTTGTTGACAATGATGGAACGGGCGACCTTGTTGGACGCTTATATAGTAGAACAGAAATTTTCAGAGGTGTCAGATACTCGCATCTGATGTCTCGGTTGGAGAAAGTATAAGAATATAAAAAAATCAATCGATTTTCACCATCTTTAGACAATGGTTTACTTTTAACCATTTTTCAAAAGTTTACAGAATGAAATCAATAGTTTTAAAGCATTCAGCAAATTGCTGAAAATATTTCCAATCGATTGATGCCATTATCTCGTAAATCTATCGAGAGACTGTTGAGTTATTATCGTTCAAAATCTTTTAATTTTTCGTAACGCATCCAAAATGACTGTTTTCAATTTTTTACCCCCGTATGTTGCCGAAAGACGTTATCCAACGTCAAAAACATCCAGCTCCTCTTACTGGTATTACTGGCGTTACTGGTTTTAGAACAACCACTGAACCTTAGTGTTAACTACTTCAAAAGTTAACACTAAGGTTCGGTGGTTGTTCTAATATCAGTAACGCCCCACGAAAAGGTAATCTACCAGCATTACTATGAATATCTTAGAAGCATGATTTGATTTATTGAACAATTAGCGATGGTCAGAACAATTATTGTAAACCGGAGGTTAATTGATAACTATTTTCAGTAATAGGGGAAACGATGGCTTCGGCATGACAGACTATTTTCGGCAACCCAAATTGAAACACTATTTTCACAGGATTTTCTTACGAAAACACTTCGCTGAATGCATGCAAACGATTCTTTATGCTTTCAGCTTTAATTTGACTATATTTTTACCACTGAGAAAAAGCAATCTAGCAGGGTTTTCTTGAAATGAAACACACGCACTACAAATTGTAGCTGATTTCGAGTTGCCGATAATAGAACAGCAGATTTACATGCAGTTCAAATGGAACGGTTGCCGAAGAAAAACTGGTTGCCGACAATACTCGCTCTCACTAGAGAAGATTGGAGCTTTGTAAAAGCGTTTCAAAACAGTTTTTGACAATTCTTTCGACTGAAATTGTTAGAGCAGCTGGCAGCAAAAGATTGTAAACAAACCAATACTGCACATGTGTGCGTTCCTTAGAGAAAAAGACTATAGAAAGAAGGTCGCTCCTTAGGTTGCCGAAAATACGTAAATTCCCCTATGTGATTTTTTTTTTGCTTGTAGCTTATATTCAATTCATTTATTTTTTAAACCAATGCTGGTACATATGTCACAAGAGGTTGTAGGTTTATTTGTTAAATTACTTACGAAAATTTTATTTTGATTAATTATTGTTAAAAAAAATTAAATACTGTTTTGGGGTGAAATTGATCAAGATTTTTTGGATAGTCACTTTGAATACAGTATGTCTGCAGAATGTGAGTTGATTTGATTACAGCTAATAAATATCATTCATATGTTTGAAAAATATGTGTTTTATCGCTTATAAATGTAGGTACAGAGAAGAATTTCATATTAATATTTAATTATCAATGATTTTATATCAAACTTATTGAGATATATTGGCACACCATGCCTTTGCAGCCCCTTGCAATAAAAAGTCTTCTACAAAATTAACAGCAGATTGTTTCTTTAAATTTCACCTAGTGATCAATCGTTGGTTTACGCAACTAATTTATCAAACGAATTGCTGAAATATCGAGAGAGCACTATGCAGGTATTAAATCAATTGCAGGTCTTTGGAATAACTACTTTTGCGAACTTGAAAAAATACCTGTGAACTTCAGGTAAAAAATATCTGTGAACTTTCAGCTATCTTAAATTTTTCAAGTATTTCAATGTTTCGGTTATGGTTCACTTTTTGACGTAGAACTACGTCTTTGTCGACTATACTGGGGTGCAAGTCAAAAAATATGTGTGGTGAAGGAGTGTTAGGTTTTGAACGCTTGTAACTTTGTCATTTATAGATGAAATTAAAATCCAAATACGCCAATCGATAGGATATTACATTACGAACCTGTTGAAATAAATATTTTTCCAATTTTTCTGTAATTAAATTTTTGAAAATGTACAAATGATAATTTTATCGCTGATTTCATGAAATAAGCCTTTTTCCCAAACCCAGTCATCATAAACGAATACCACTTGGTTGCACATCATTCTGCTTGAACCTGAAAAGATATAAATCAGCGCTGCTCTCATGCCACTGCTCATTAACGCTTCGGACGGCGTGGCGCTTGGTCCTGCAGCAAGCAGGACCAAATCAGCGGCTTAAGGTGGATCACGGCGTGACCACAATGAGGAAAAGCAATGCCCCCCCTTCAACAACCGCTCCTACCCCCCCCCCCCACCATCAAACCCTCTCCTATCCCTCTCCCCACCATCAAACCTCTCCTAAACCCCTCCCTCAAATACCTCTCCTAACCCCCCCCCCTCAAATACCTCTCAAATACCTCTCCAACAATAACCCGAAAGCGAGACAGACTTTG
>NW_027041250.1:0-52034 GCF_037179485.1 Ochlerotatus camptorhynchus | reverse complement strand
TGATCCTGTTTGAAAAACTGAAATCATTAAATCACAATTTTACTTAAAATGAACAACTGTGCAGCTAAATCGAAGCAGACAAATAAAATATATATTTTTATTTTAGTCATTTTGAATGAAATAGCTTTGATAAATATCGCGGCTGTTTTTACCTGTTCATCATAACCCCCGCCAGACTCTAATTTATTATGGGCGCGACAAGCATATCTTTTAATACCCACAACAGTAATGCTTTGTTTGTGTTTGCTTACACTTTTAGATTGTCAAATTGTTGCTGCGTACGGAATGCAAGTGCCACGGTGTGAGTGGCTCATGCGCAATGAAGACCTGTTGGAAAAGTCTACCTCCGTTCCGCGCGATTGGTGACATCATGACGAAAAAGTATCGTAAGGCGAAAGTGGTGCAGGCCATTGCAGTTACGGGGAAAACCAACGGTCAGCTGCAGTTGGTTTTAAAAAGGTTTTTTGCTTGCAAAATTGTAACATAAATACATTGCTTGTTAAACACTGTACTCTTTTGCAGGAGGGGTAAACAGCAACACACCAGTGTAAACAACCAACAACCAAAGAGAATGGAATTGGTTTATTTGCAACCTTCACCAAACTACTGTGAGCGCGACGATAACTCTGGCATTTTGGGAACAGTTGGGCGTCAATGCAATCGCACATCGAACTCAATGGACAAATGTGATCTGTTATGCTGCGGGCGAGGCTACAACACACACCAGATTGTAAGAACATGGCAGTGTAACTGTAAGTTCAAATGGTGTTGCACAGTCAACTGCGACATTTGCACTGAACGGACCGAGGAGTACACGTGCAAATAGTGCGAAAAAAATTAATTGAATTTACTGTAAACTATTCAATGGAAAATCATAACTTGCTTTATTCTAGTTATGCTTTATGTCTTAGACAGGACTCAGTATTATTTGAATGTACTTTAATTCATATTATTTATAATAAATCGTATTTTAATTAATGTAAACAATGTTATCTATCAAGGACAGAAACCATGAGCTAGGAAAATCTGAACGAATATTTCCCGAACATCGTCAAAAAGCTTATTTCACTGGTAGCACGACATGGGGATCCTGCGCGATGAACGAAGAGCTTTTCATTGATTCTTTTATCATCGTAGCGGAGTGTAGAAGTGAAAATTTGAGAGGAGAATAAAATTGGTGGAATTTCTGTTGAAAAAGCCAAATTTTGGCTGTAAATAGTGTAACAATGATGAAGAACCAACCAGGGCCTGGATTCAATGGCCCAAACGTAGCGCGAGTTCGATTGCGCTAGGAAAATTTATGGTGGAAAATTTCGGGTAGGGTGAAGGAGCTTCTGCAGAAAATTTCTTCCCGTGTGAATCGTAGTGTAAAAAATTGTATCACCAGGCCACCTGCTTCAGATGTGGATCAGAATGCGAAGGAAAAAGTGCTAACCAAAACCAAGTCATCCTGGAACAAAAATTTGTGTGAATTCAACTTCCTGGATTTGATCCATACTCTTATCGAATTCGTGCAAAATGATTGCAGGCTGGCATACTGGGCGAGCATAAGTGAACGACCGTGGGCTGAGAAAAGCTACCCTGGTGGCAGAGGCCAAGGTAAATGGAAAAGAAAAATTGATTGAACCCACACTCTTCGCGGTCGCGTTAAGTGAAAATTGTGAAAACCGTCGATACGAGAAATTGTTAGCAATTGTTTTGTGACTGGAAAATAGTGAAAACGTACAAATCCAATGAATGGTAATTTTTGTTTGCCTTATTGAAGTTGTTTAAATGTCCTCATAAAAATCCAAGAAGAGCAATTTTCCCAGAGTCATATACAGTTTTCCGCGATAGAGCATAAAAATAACACTATTACATATACCTCATTAAGTATTTATCTGGTTTGTCGCTGGAAAATTTCTACTTTCCAAATGGAGCTAAGAAAAAAAGCTACGTTGAACTAGTGACTCACCAATACCTGCATGGTGGTTTGCACACATTTCCCCAAAAAAGTGACATCGAAACAGCTACCAACAAAATAGTGCTACCAAGCTAATGTGGGTGCTGATAATGTTGTCAACACTCACTATGAAAGCTGCGGTGCGAAAGATTGTGTAGGTGTAATTACTATTTTCCAGAGTTAGTATTCAATTTGATTGTTGATATGATTTAGTATTATCCAGTAATACTAATATCTGGATTATTTGAATCTGAATAAAAATGGAAATTTCATGTAAACTCAAATTATAATCTGGATTTATTGAAGGTGCAGCATGTTATATTTCTAAAGTGAAAATAAATCCTAAAATTGAAAACTTGTTACTACTGGGTGAGCATTTTTAGCATGAATTTATTATCGGTACAGTTCAATATCGAAATAACCCACTATCGACAATCGATTTTACTCTCGTTCTGTATGTTAAGCATAGCGTTGGAATTAGTGTGCTGTAATCGTAAGTAACGAAAGGGAAACCCGGACACAATTGATCCCTGGAGACAGTTGATTTTACCATCTTCAATTTTTTTTTTAATATGGGCAGCCAACCATAACCTTTTGTCTAAATAAAATCTTTTAACGACATTTGCATTAGTTTGAAAGACAAATATATTAATGAGAGCGATATTTTTTTGCAGAATCTACACGACTATTTTGTTCCACTATCTCGTCATCTCTGCAGCATCCTGAGCCAATCTTCATGAACTTCCACTTGATAATATTCTAATATGTCTAGATTGGGAGGAATCGGGGGCCATTGGGTGTGTTAAGGTCCGATGTTACCCCCGTACCTATGCAGTACATCTTGGCTGTAGTGGTGTTGTGCTAAATCTGAACAAAACTTCACGGATCATTTGTGCAACTTTATGTTCGTTGTTGTTGTTGTTGTTTTTTGTTTTTAATAGGATCTTTCAAGGCACTTTCGAGTCCATCGCGGAATCCATCATTATTTGCGACAAAAACCTAGGTTTCATGTGTTTATGCTTTGAAATAGAGTTTCATGTATCTGGGTATTACTTTTAGGCATAAATTGTCGCCAATAACTAATAATAAAGTGGCACCGGTGGTGTAGTGGTAAGCGTGATTGCCTCTCACCCCACCAGGCCTGGGTTCAATCCTAGTCGGCGCCTCCGGGATGTTCTGACGCATAACTTCTCTGATCACGCCTTCGGAAAGGAAGTAAAGCCGTTGGTCCCCGGTTCATGAGTATGATGGGTCGATAGGTAGGGTCCAGGTGTGGGAGCTGCCTCCCTGGCGTCGGTAGCATTGGTGCTCAGCACGGAAAATAAGATCGACGGAAAACAAATCAAGGAAAAAAAAACTAATAATAAAAATTAAAAATAATACCAAAGCTATGCTTTAGAAAAGGATCGTTACGTTAGAACGAATGACGCAAATAAATATTATTTCTCGTTAATTTTAGCATCAGTTCTTTCTTGATATCACGAGCAATGTTTGGATCACCTTTCTAGATTTCATTCTTTAGAATCAGTGTTTTGACGAAAACCCCTTCCATTCATTCACACAACGAATATACCCTGAGGGAGTAAACTCATATCCGCTGTGACACAGTAAAGTGGAAGATCCTGATGATGTATGACATCGCTGGGAAAGGTAACCTGATATCATATCCCACAGAAAAGAGAGAAAGAAAAAAATCATGGATGTATAACGCTTCAATTTATTCTGAGTTCTGCAGATACAGAGATGAGAAACGAATGAAGTGGATGGAAAAAAATAATATAAGATGTGCTTGTTTTCCTTATCCATCTGAATGCCTTAATGAGACCGCAGGGCAAAGCGTGTGTTCTTATCGCTAGTGAAGAAAAATTCTCCTTGTACTTAACAATGCTCGAATATGATGCTAGTCTTTGAGCATACGCCACTCATTTCAAAATCACCATGCTCTTGAAGTTTAGCTTGATTTTAAAAGTGTGGCTTGGTAATCTAGATGTTGATGAGTTTCTGTAATCCTCCAGCGCCCAGCACCGTTGAAGTAAACTCATTTCTATTCATATTATGCTATTTATAAGCTTGTTAAAACCACTATAATGTGCAAAAAAAAAACGAAAAAAATAACTTTTTGTGTTTGAAACTGAGTCAAGGGGATCATTCCGGTACACACCAATGTGAAAGTAGATACATAAAGCTTTCATTTGTAACACGTTTCATCAAAATCGGATAACAATTGGATTTTCACAGTCAAAACAAAACAGGTGTCACCACTTAGATGAAAATAGGCGATGCAGGGTTAAATTGATTTGCAATCTCAAGTTCACCTAGCTGCTTTAGATTTGGTTTTTAGAATTATCCACTAAATAAGAGTTATTCATCCATTCAAATCTGACAAATGTTCACTTAGAAAAGCAGTTGTGGACCGATCTTTTACCAGAGGTTTTAAGAAAACTAGGCTATAAACTGAATAATTTATAGTCTTAGCATAAGCAAATCCACCTTTCCTTGAATTTCTTGTTCTAGAATAATATTAAAATATTTGTTCATTGCTGTTATCATCGCCATTGGAAGCAAATATTAAGTTATGAGTGGTTCATTTAAAAAAAAGTCTTAAATTTCTCATAGTTCACCCTCCAGTTTGATTCATATCCCCAAAATATTAGTCTGTGCAAAAAATGGTAAAGATTCATGAAGGCTTAGAGAGTTACGGGTAAAAGTTAGTTTCGAGATGATAAAGTATAGCATTTGCCACTTTTTGAGGCATTGATCAAGAAAAACTCAAAAGTGAAGGGATAATTTAATTTCAAGGTATAGAATAGCCTATGGTGGACCAAAACTTCGTGTAGTGTCCGAGCCCCATAATTCACAAATGTTTAAAAATCATTTATTTACTCTTAACAATAGTGCAGAATGTGACTAAAGCCTCGGAAAAATTGACACCCTATTGTATTTATTGTGGAAAACCACTATTTTTGAGTAAATTTAATGTTTCGCCAAGTAATGAAAATTCATCAATGCTCTGTTAGAGAACTGTGAATTTGGTATCCTTGGAATTTTCAGGTATTTTATTTTTTCAACTAAGCTCAAACTTTTGCCCGGATTTACTTTATTTAAAGTCGGTATGAAGGATTTCACCGACGCTTCTTTTTGTAAATCGGAAGGCAAATATTTTATGTGATGGGGTTGATTCTTTCCCGCTGAGAAGGTTTTCCATTGATTTGAGATACAAAAATGTGTTTTTGAAAAAATGTGCGAGAACCATAGATATTCCAGCCTAAATTTATCAAATCCATAAAAAAGTGATTTTTGTAGCCAATAGGGTAAATAAACCAGTTTTTGGTCCAAGAGGTTTCCTAATTGACCCTATCTCAATTTTATTTTTTTTTTCATTTTTTACCAAATTTATTCCCATGCAGGGTTTTAAAAGATCAGTTTGTGTCAAAACATTGGAGGGGAACTTGATGATTTCAACATAGGAGTTCATAAAAAATTTGAGACATCTAGTTTTATTGTGGTTTTAAATAGATATTTCTTCAGCAACACTTATATCCGATTTTTTAATTATAATGTTTGTTTGAAGAAGTTTGCTATTGCATGAAATAATGCAACTTTGCTGCAGACTGAAACCCTCAATATAGTACCAGTACAAGCGAATCTCCATTGAGAATGATCAACTTTAACATTTTGTAACTTTCTGCAATAACCAATTTTTCCGAAAACCGTCCTCCTGGACCACTGTGGCAGTGGCAACAACATATTTTTTACGGTTGATAGTTATTGCTTAATTGAAGCGCAAGACCATCAGAGGTCTAGAGCGCCAAAAGGTGCATTTTTTTTACAATTTTGCTGAAAATTTGGCACATTTTATGGGTTTAATTTATTGGTTTCATTTTGATTTAATTTTTAGTGTAATGGTTTTTGATAAAACAACGTTGAAGAGTGTGCTGAGTAAAAAATCGAATTATTATTATGATAAAAAATCGCTATGTTAATCTCCCTTGTACAGGTTAGTTGTTCACTACTAACATGTCATTTCATTGTTAGTTTCGACAAAGTATACTCAATATGTATTAGAGTGGGTCACCGTAATATGGAAAAACGCAAACTTTACCTCACCATGCGAGATCAAACTTTTTTTTTGGTTCCATTTGGGGTCCCAAACAACTATGTAAAATTTTGGGATGATTGGTTGTAACCCGGCTTTCCGCATTGCGTTTGAAATTTGTATGGAAATTAGTATTGAAAAACCTACGTTTTTGAATTTTTATCACTAGAGACCACAAATTTGCTTTAACCATGCAACTAACTATGTAGAAATATAGTCCAGAAAGTGCCTAACAACTTATTTACTAGACGCTGTTTTGAATCGAAAAATCTTGTAGTGGAAATATTTAATATCCACTTGTCCGTACAGCTGTTAGTGAGATGATGTTGTTTGAATTATATAAGCAGTTGGAAATTTTTAATATTCAATGTGAAGCTTTTATTTGATATATTAAACTGCCATTAGGGTCACCTCCATATAGAAAACACAGAAGTAGTCCTACGTCAAAAACCAAAAACAGGAGAAAACGAAAACTGTCTTCACGAGCTTTGGCCAAGTCACAAGTACAGTCAGATTTCGCTCGTTGGGCAATCTATAAGTGAACTACGTTTTAGTTAGGCTCCGAAGTCAAACGTCATTTCTGACACTGCTTATTCCTTTTCGATATTTCGAACGACTTCATGCGAAAACCGGCAAACGAGTGGAGTAATAATACAGATTATTGCAATGTGATACAACGAGTTGCTTCCTTGATGTTTGTCAACGATGTGGCTGAACGAGGGGTGGAGCTAATTTCTGACTTTATCAAGAAATCCTACCGAAACGCAGTTTAACAGCAATATTTGATTCAGGTGATCGAACAGCATTTACAAGAGTACCCTGAGAAATCGTTGAATATATGAATCTTAAATATAATCATTATAATCCTATGACATTTGTGTGAACTGCTCTTTTGAGATTGAGTCTTTATATCTACTTTCATTGATATAATAGAGGAAGTGGAAGGGATGCAGTAGCCCCCCATATCCAATCACAACTATTTGGGCATATAGTCTAGATACTAGCTCAAGCTTACGACAGCTCAATCAGAAGGAAGAAAAAGAAGAAGAAGAAAAGAAGAAGAATAAAAATAAAAATAAGAAGAAGAAGAGGAAGAAGAACTACGCCTATTAAATGGAGCAAATGTTCTTGAATACATTTGAACGTACCAACTTGACAAAATCAGAAACACCGAAGTTATTTCAGTTTTAAGCTTTACTTCCATTAATATGTGTGACGAGGGTAGGGACTAGTGCTGGGACTCGGATTATCCGGATATTTTTATTTTTCAATTTTATTAAATTTTGCCAATTCACAGATCTCCCATTCCATATCAGGTCACATGGACACCTAAAAACCAACTTGTTGACAAATATATATAACAGTAAAAAAGAAAACTGTTAAAGGGAGAATAAATGTGAAATTTCACTACCCGGATATCCGGATAGTAACTATCCGCCTGATAACGATCTCAACATTTTCTCAAATTATTTTATTTCAATATTGGGCATTAGAAAGCATGATATTCTGTATATTGAATATCAATTTAACGATATTTAATTTGTCTGAAAGTAATTTTATTGAAAAAAAAAACTGAAGTATCCGGATAGTTGAAGTCCCAGCTCTAGTAGGGACCCTTCCTATTAACTATGTCTATGAGATTGAGAAATTGTTTTTAAATAATTTATCTGAACATTCCAAATCGATAAGATAAGAAACTTCGAAGTTATTTCAGTTTGCAACTTTACTTCTATTGGAGCGTGGGAAGGTGTAGCAAACTTCCCTATCAAACTACGCATATGAGATAGATCTTTTGTTTTTCAATAATTCATTTCAACATACCAAACCGATAAGATAATCAACTTCGAAATTATTTCAGTTTGAAGTCTGACTTTCATTGGTACACCTGCAGTGTTGGCAGGAAAAGTGATTTTTGGCATATTATTCGAAACATCGATCTTTGAGCAGCTATAACTTTTTTAGAAGCATTCTAGTACCGTACATCCTTGGAAAAAGTTGTTTTACATGGTTAGATGCATGGTTCAAACAAAATTGTGGTCCCTAGGAATTAAAATGCAACAAATCAAGTTTTCCCATGCTAATTTCCATACAAATTTCAAACACAATGCAGAAAGCCGGGTTACAACCAATCGGTTCCAAATTTTGCACAGTTGTTTGGGACCCTAAATGGAACCAAAAAACATTGTTCTGAAAAAATAATCATGATGACCCATCCTAATATGTATGTAATTCATCATATTCGGTTTTTCTTCAGCATATTTAAGATATGCTTTCATATCATGAATCCCGCTGAGAATTTTAAAGCAAGAAATATGTCTACAGCTTCCATATGAGGTCATGTGCTTGCCTGGCACCCGACTCACAATGAATCTATTATTGTATAGACTTTCTGACGCTTTCCATGATGTCACTTTGCAGGCAACTTCTTTTCTTCTATATGTCATCATCTATATTTCTCGATTCAAGCTGTTAAGAAGGGTACCATTATGAAGGGAATATTTTTTCTCATCATCTATAAAGCTTCTATTCCGGAAACAGATCTGGCACATGCATGATCCCCAATCCCGCAGTTATTTACGTACTATATAATCAAAATGCATGTCATAGGCATGCAAATCGAGATCAATCAATAACAATCAGATTTATCCACAAGATTGTCCATCCTGACACAATATTAGTGCTCCCTCTGATATTGGATTTTTGCTTGACCTTGTTCTTGTCGCTGCTTATTATTATCACAGCTTTACCTTTAGTAGTCAAAATGAAGCTGAGAAATAAATTTGATAGCATCTATATAATGCTACATCTGATCTCATGTTGATGAAAATTTAACAGAGCAGAATATGAATAGCTAGCGAAAGGAAAAAAAAGCAATGGAAATGGCAAGACTCGTTTTTCCCGTGGTATTTTAATATTCAGCACGACTGAGTGCTACTTTGGCATTTGATTTTTTGCCAACCTATAGGCTAGTTTAAATAAGATAATTTTTATCATGGAAATTTTATGTTTCCGATGCATGAAAATAAAACATGCGGCTTTAACAATCCGTTTACAGTTAATTTATTTATTGTCCTCAATCATATGTAGACCGTTTTGTTACATTAACAATTACATTTTTTTCTTAATAGTAATAATGAACAAAAAATAAATATAAAATAAATAAAGCAGCGTTTGTCTTAATAATATTGTATTTTTAAGTGTTAAAATTACAAATTAAATTGAAGTGGTGTTTTAGTTTGGTTTTTGTCCGATTGCGCAGTTGTTGGGAAGGCACATACAAATTTAGTTTTGATAAGAGTGATTCTGAATCAATACGATGCGAAATGATATCGTTTACAAATGAGAACATTGCAAATTCACGACGCTCTTTTAATGTTTGCATGTTGATGAGCATGCACCGTGCTTCATAAGACGGTAATCTTCTCCAACCTAATTTACGAATTGCAAACAATAAGAATTGCTTTTGTACCGATTCTATTCGTTCCTCGATTGTTATTCAATAAGGTGACCCTACTGTGCTGCAGTATTGCAGTGTTGACCTCACATAGGCAATGTACAGTGTTTTTTATTGTGTACGGATCATGAAAGTTATAGCTAAATCTATATATATAAAAATGAATTTCTGTCTGTCTGTCTGTCTGTCTGACCCTTATAGACTCGGAAACTACTGAACCGATTGGCGTGAAAATTTGTATACAGGGGTTTTTGGGGCCGTGGAAGGTTCTTATGATGGTTCGAGACCCCTCCCCCTTCTGTAAGGGGGGCTCCCATAACTCGAGAACTAATCAAGCAAATGGAACCAAATTAGGCATGTGGGGGCGAGTGTGGGGGTATAAGGAGATAATCATAGGGGGTAGCCCCTTAGATAATAGGGGGGGGGGGGCTACGTACAATATAGCATGCTTTTTTTTTAAATCGGTGCATAAACTCAAGCTAATATTGAATCCCGAGCAAGACCGGGCACACTCAGCTAGTCGTTTAATAAAGCCAAGAATGTTGTATGCTTTGTTGATGATGCATTATAATGATCACTGAATGTTAGTTTGGAATCTATGATAACTTCTAAATCCCTAAATCTTTCACACTTTTATACCGGTAGATTTTCTTAAAAGATTATAATATCTGATGTGCTTCGTTTTCTACTAATATTTATTGAATAACATTTGTTAACGTTCAGTTGTAAAAGGCTTTTGTTGCACCAAATGTAGAACACGTGTCCTGATGTCTTCCTTGCTCCTTATTTCTAGAAAGAGCTTCATGTTTTATGGTTTTAAGAATGAAGGATATGTCATTTACAAATAGTGTAAACAAAAGGGGGCCTAAATGAGAGCCTTTAGATTTCGATTTCTTCCTTTTGTATCTAACTATTTGTTGACGATTAGTTAGATATGAATCGAGCCATTTGAGAAGTCCTGGTTCAATTACCATTTTTTGCAATTTGAAGAGCAGCAAGGGTATGTCAATGCGATCAAATGCCTGAATGAAGTCTATATATAGAGCTTCCATTGTCCATTGCAATCAGCGAATAGTTAATAAATTCGAGTAAATTTGTACTAGTTGAACGGACTTTGAAGGAACCATGTTGCATGTTAGTGGTTCTGTTTTTGATTTGATAAAATAATTTTTCATTAACGATTGCTTCAAAAATCTTTGGAATGCAAGAGATAATGACAATCCCACGGTAATTACGTATTTCAGATTTTTTTCGCCTTTAAAAATGGGCACTAAGAAAGAACTTTTGGGGAAGTTCCCATATTCCAACGACTTATTGAAAAGCCAATACAGTGGGACCGTAAGTTCTATTGCTAAGCTTTTCATAAATACGAGTGGAATACCGTCAGGTCCTGAACCTTTTGAGATGTCTAAATTTCTTGAAGCCACCATAATGTCCTCCACTTTGATTTGATTGGCACTTATGTCTCTTGTAACTTCAGGGAATCATGAAAAATATTCTCGATCGTGATCTTCATCACAGAAAGTGGTGTAGATTTCTTGAAAGAAAGTTGCAAATTAGTTGTTATGATAAATGAAGCGTACAATATGCGAAGAAATATAATTTCCGTGGCAGCATTATAGAGCAAATGTTATGTGTAAAATCCGTTTTCAACCAAATGCGTTCAAATTTTGAGCACAGTTGAGCAAAATTTAACAAATTTCCCAACCAATATTAATATTTTTCAAATTCAAGATTTGCATCAGTTAATTACACCCACCTTCTTCTTATTGACATAGATGCTCTTATTCGAGCTTATGCCTATGCCTTAAGTCCAGAGGCGAATCGTGGCTAAAAGTTCTACCGGTTCGACAAGTTCCATGTTAAAAAATGCGCTAAATAATGTCAATTAAGCCAAGCAGCACACTTGTTACTAAACAATTGTGGTTACTGAATTGCAATATATTCCAGTCACGATAAAGTTGCAGCTACTTATTGTGATAGAAGTGTGCTGCTTGAGAAATTTTCCTTTTTTTTCACTCGTAAGGCGAAAGCAAAGAAGTATAATTGACGCAAATAAGTTGTGAAGTTAAATAATGAATTATACACAGCATAAAAAAAGTTATTGAATATTACATCAACACTGCTGCAACCAGATTATTCCATCAGTTGTAGATTATTACATTGCACTATGTACACAGTTTTATCGAACAAATTTACATCCATGGATGTAACCTTGTATTATTTTTTTGCAATCACATCAATATATGTAACATCAGCATTACGTTTATCAACATTTCATTTTGTTTGCTGTGTATAGTTTCTAGGAGTAATGCAACATAATAAAAATGTAATACGCCATATAAGATAATTAAGTGCACATACCATTTTATGTTACGGAGCTTATATAACATTCTTCCGCAGCATTGCGACGGTAATACGCATGAGATAACCGTCCTACCGAAACAAAAATTGCCAACAACTAGAATAAATTAAGAAAAATAAAATTTAATGCCTCTACAATGGTTTATGCGTTATGCATACATAGTTTAGATAATAATCTGTACCAACTTTGTTTATCACAAGCATAAAACCTTCCATAAGTCAGCGATTTGAAAGGTTATGGTCACGAACAATTTTCAAAGCGGCATGCTTCAATTCTCAAAGAACGTATGGAATCACATGAACTTTCCATCAGGCACTCGTATAATATTAGCTTCAGGTGAATTAATACATCGGAAATTTAACGAACGCATCTAAGCGTTTCGTCTCATTGGTTAATTCGCGAAGGCGCACACGCTTTGGCTGTCTGTCAAATTTTCATAGCTAATCAAAACAAACATAGTGTAGTACTAGAATTTCGACTAGAACGGGCTACGCTTATAGATGTACTTGGGACTAATAGGCTAGCCAAGTAGTGAGCCAATTTAAAATCGTTTGTGTAAAGTGCTAGTATAGTGCTCGTAATTATTATACAAATAATGGTCATGCTCATAGTTGGTCATACAAGTGTATCTACACAGCAAAAAAATAATTTTGATATCACGTCAAAGTGGATGCACTACAATCATGTCGAAAATATGGTGTAATATTACTTGCCAAAAAGGAAAAAATTATCATTAATACAATGCATGAACTGACATTACGCTGCTTTTACTGCATTTGTTTATTTATGTGGTCATAAAAATTACATGAAATTTTCGACATGATTGTAGTGCATCCACTTTGATGTGATATCAAAATAATTTTTTTGCTGTGTACGGCATAAGGCAGTGATTGTACTCAAACTATATGCTCAGGAAGATAGATATAAATGTTTCATCCCGAAAAATTCCCAGACTGGAGCACTAATCATCCAATATATTTTTCTTCTCCCAGATTATTTTTAATGACACAAGTTTACTTTAAAAAATTTGCGAACCCAATCTTGAAGTGTTCCTAATAAAATAACACTGTTTTTTTCTTTTCTTTTTTTTCATCACACCAAGAGACCTAGCTTCTTTTTTCCATTCTTGCCGTTTGTCTCAACGAATATCCAAGTTCGAAGCCCGACTAAAAGCAAACGATCATGGATTAGGATAGATATCCTTTTTCTCGCAGTGTATTTCGAGGAATCTTTCCTATTTTTTTCTAATTGTGAGCTCGGCTCGACTATAATCCATTCAAGGGTATCCCGAGCAAAGTCCAGCATCAACATGACAGCAAATTGAAATCACGTTTTGATATCAACATCAAACTGATATCCTAATTTGAATTCAGCTTATGCAATTGATAAATTTCGTTTTCATTTTGCTGTACATTTGCTCTTCAAAAATATGTTGTTGCGGGTTTGTTTTCATTGCCTTAGCATAACATCAAATTGATTACTTGTTTTGTTATCAACAGGAAAAATTGATATCAAATTGAGTTTTCAGTTTGCTCTCACTGATAGCAGAAATAGTTTTCAATGTGATGTCACAGGAAGATTTTTTTGCTCTCAATTTTGATATTTTAACCGTTAAAACGACCAAAACGACAGCAACCTGAGCAATCATTATCAGCGAAATCACAACATCAAATTTAGATTTCAATTTGATCTCAGACTTTGCTCGGGATACGAACACATGCAGTGTCATGCTATGTGCTTATATGGTATACTAGAAGACCCGGCTAACTTCCCGCGCAAAATTGAATTTTTGCGTGCACAAAATGTAGAACCTTTGGAGTATTGGGAATATCTTGGCCGGATGTGAATCCGAGCCACCCCCGAAAAGTGCACCACATGCCTTACTTCTGGGGAGGGCGTAAGGTGCAGGTGCGGTTTTTATTTTTACGAATAGGCATACGTATTATGTATGTTTGCATGGGTATAACGTTTTTGCTTAACCATGAAATTGGCAGAAATTTTCACAGTGAGTAGAAAAATGTTTGAAATTATGGTATACTAAAAATTAGAACAGATTGGCCAAGTGGTTCCGGTTTTATTTCGGGTTTCCGATAGGCCATCAGGGGATAAAAGGTACCAGTCGTCTACACTAAGGTGATGCTGCAGTGGAAACAGGTATCTATGGGTAGTGCTAATTAATATTTTAACAAAACCAACCCACAACCTGATTATAAATACTGAGTGTCCACCGGAAGGTAATCCGGTGACCTGGATCAACCTTAATCTTGTTTATTATGCATTTTTGATCAAAGTAGTTTTTGATTTTTCTCTGCAACTATATGGAATGTAGTAAATTGGTGGTTTTCACGTAGGATTACGTCTTTCAGCAACATAGTGAGGGTGCAATGTTAAAAAACAAAATCGACCGCGTTACGAAAAGTGGTCTGGTTTTGAACACTTTTAGCTCTGTCAATAGCGGATGGATTTTAATTCCAAAGCCAATCGATTGGAAATTTTTCTACAAATCTGCTAGAATAAACACTTAATCAATTTTCAATAGGTCACTAATGAAAATTACACAAATGTCCTACTGTTGCAATGGTGATCAAAATTATCATCGATTACCTGCAAAAAGTGCTTTCCCTAACAAAAATTTCAAAATCGAATTCCATCCGATTGGTCGTCATCAGCAACAGTGTTTTGAGTTGAGTTGAACATTGTTTTTTTTTTCTTGATTTTTTTTCCGTCGATCTTGTTTTCCGTGCTGAGCACCAATTCTACCGACGCCAGGGATGCAGCTCCCACACCTGGACCCTACCTATCGACCCATCAAACTTATGAACCGAGGACCAACGACTTTACTTCCCTTGATGTTGCTCGTGGACATTGCAGAAGTGTGGTTTACATCTCACTGCAGTCTGAAAAATTATTGAGAAAATCTACCCCAGAAAAACCGACTAAGTCCACGTAAACAGTACCACTGAACTGTCATCCGATTGAGGTTATCCCCGGCGGTGCAAAACCTTATCAGGTACTGCAGCGTGACGTCACAAATTGACTCAGTGTTAATCGGCTGAACACTTTTGACAATTCAGTGGTTCTGTTTACAAGCACTTAGAAGTTTTAAAATTGAAATATTTAAAATTTTCGCTTTTTAATTTGGAATATATTGTCGAGGAAATGCGTAGTGAAAGGATGTTAATCGCGGAAATTGCAGAAGTGTGGCCTACATCTCACTGCAGTCTGAAAAATTATTGAGAAAATCTACCCAAGAAAAAATCGACTAAGTCCACGTAAACAGTACCACTGAGCTGTCATCCGATTGAGGTTAACCTCGGTGGTGGAAAACCTTATTGCCTTACACCTTTTGTAAACTAGATTTTTTTTTTATTGATTTTAGTCATACTTCTTTGCGATGTTCATGAACGTACTAGCTCCATAACCATAAGAAAGAGCTTAACGACATATTCATTCAAACTATTTGTGGGATACTTCCACCATCCGAGTTACCGTTTATTAATGGCATTTGTTTATTAGGGCTGTCCTTATACTTTTCAGAAGTATGGAGGCGAACCAGCCTAAGGCTGAAAGCCTCCTAAATAAAGCTAAATAATAATAATAATACTTTTCAGAACAAATCACGTAGGGTTTAATACCCCATTTCCGGCCTATTAAGAACAACCCACACTTTATCTTTCTTAATCTAGCGCAACTTAACACCAAAGGAAATGTTATTATTACTGATGGCTTCCAAGTTTATTTACCTTTCCGTATGTACAGTAATATTTGATAAAGAGAAGCCAATCGTTGAGATATTGTCAAAAGTCTAACACTGCTTCTTGACGCCAAACTCGGCCTACGGATTCTAAACTCGGCCTAACGCATTGAAACGCAATTGAAACGCTAATGAATTCACTTCGGCCTATCGGATGAAGATAAAAATTGATTCAGTCGGAGCGCTTCTTTTGTTTTTGGGAATAATGGATGCAAACCTTCAGATCACGCGATATCATTGATTTCGTTCGGTAGCTTATTAACTAAAGTATCGTACCAAATGTATAATTGACTTGCTAACTCTGAAATCATGGATTTATTTGAACTTTTCTGCTCGATAGGCCCAAAATGGGCGATTAGGCCGAAGTAGTTCTCTACCCTATACCTCGGCTTAGAGGCAATTACACTGGAGTCGCTTTTTACGCGGTTTTTTTTTTACGCGGATTTCGGAATTTACGCGGTTTTTTTTTACGCGGATTCCGGAATTTACGCGGTTTTTTTTACGTGGATTTTGGTTTTTTTTACGCGGATTTCAGAATTTACGCGGTATATCGTTTTTTACGCGGTTTTTTCTTACACGGTCTTTTTTTACGCGGTTTTTTTTTACGCGGATTTCGGAATTTACGCGGTTTTTTTTACGCGGATTCCGGAATTTACGCGGTTTTTTTTTACGCGGGACGTATCACCCGCGTAAAAAGCGACTCCAGTGTACTACTCAATTATCAGAGGTTTCACTTAACGGCGCCGGTGGTGTAGTGGTAAGCGTGATTACCTCTCACCCCAGCAGGCCTGGGTTCAATCCCAGTCGGCGCCGCCGGGATGTTCTGAGGCATAACATCTCTGATCACGCCTTCCTTCGGATGGGAAGTAAAGCCGTTGGTCCCCGGTTCATGAGTTGATGGGTCGATAGGTAGGGTCCAGGTGTGGGAGCTGCCTTCCTGGCACGTCGGTAGCATTGGTGCTCAACACGGAAAACAAGATCGACGGAAAAAAACAAACCAAAGGAAAAAAAAAAAAGAGGTTTCACTTGATCTCAGGTGACATTTTCTGGAAAACCTATAGTTTCTTTAAAATGTTGCTGTTTTTGTGTCCTTTCTGCAATTACATTATTTGCTCAGTAGCGTCACCGGTGGTGTGGTGGTAGGCGTCGATAATTCGTCGACTTTCTCCTTGAATCCACTCGGCCCAGGTATTTTCAGCACACATATCGATAAAAGAAGATTTTATCTAGCATCTAATACGACAAATACAAGAAACGGTTATGTGCTCAAGTTATTAACGGAAGAGAAAGTCGCTACTTAGGACCTAATGCAATGTTCAGCTTGAATATTATCTGAAATTGGTTCATTGTAGTGCTGTTACAGGTTGTATTGGTTATCAAAAGCAACAGCAAACGCACCGAGAAATGTTAATCCAAGCGATCACGGTTACGTCCTTATGTATGTTCACTGTCGAATTTGTAATCTGTGATAGATATGGAAGTCACTTTTTTTCCACCACAGAAACGCCCCGTGTTCTAATGACAAATTATACATGTGCGTCTACAAAACGCGAACGAAATCTTTAAAAACCAGCAATATTTAGTAAGCTTAATCGGTAGATAAAAGATGTACATACCGAAAACTGATTGGAGGGATTTATGCCTAATCGAGATCATCTCGATCAACTCCGGAGTTATTTGTGCATTCTTTTTGAAGTTGAATCGCTGAGGAAACCTCATTTCTGATCAATCTCAGTACCACATAAACATTTCAAGAGCACAAATATCAGCTCTCACGAAACTTATCACAAAGAAACTGGAACTTCACGTTTGCTGCAGTGCAGTATCAATTTAATGAGTGAAGTCGCAACCGTTCAAAATTTATGCCCTAAAAATCTTGAAGTGAATATCAGCCATCATGACGGTCATTGTTAAACGCTTCAATCAAGAGGGGGAGCAACAATCGTCGCCTACCACGCATAACTGGTTCCAAATGTAAACAAGCCATAAGAAACCTACAGCGTTTGTTTACGTTTGGAACCAGTTTCATACAAGACTGATCAGTAGGCTGATTTGACAGCACGCCCCCCCCCCCAGGCTTCAATGAGTCACCTGAAGAAAGCCTTAGGTGGCGAGCAGGGTAGACGCGACACTCGACGCGACGCGATGCGACTCACGCAAGAAATAATAATAAATAATAAGATTCGATTTTTAATAGAAGATTTAAATTTTTGATCGTTGACACTAAATCTATTCGTTGTCAGCTCGCTCCCATACAAAGTCCCACCAAGGGGTGCTAAGATGCTGATTTTTGCTAATGTAATCATACTTCTTTAAAATAGTTCCAGTGTACCAAAATTGATTCTTATTATTATTAATTTATTTGATAAGGCTCAACCGAATTAACTTTACAGAGCGTAGGATTCTTGTTCACGCTATCCAATAAGCCTCATCTACCAGAACGGGAGCCGCTTCCAGTGGTTTACTTGTATGGCAGATTCGCCAACGAGGGTCAGAGCGCTTCTATTGTAGCAATGGACGCAAAACGTGGTCAGCACTCACACATTCATCACGAAACCGTTGCTTTGCAAAGTCGACGACGCATCGACTGAAAGAACTGCTGATGAAGAACAATGAGGAGGGCCACAAAATGGTTGCTGCCGAGTAAACAAACGATCGCATGACACACATTGAGAGTGGTATGCTTCTGTCGACAGCCGAGTGAACACTGAACCAAAATTGATGAAATTTTGGATTTCAGTTCCATTTTTAATGCAGATAACGAACATGTATTAATCTCAATACCTTTCTATCGTTGCAATCGTTAAAATAACATATGTATTTAGCGAACAGTTTCATTATTTCTGTGCGTCTTCTTCTATCGATTGTCTTCAGGGCAAGTCTGATCAGATCGTCAAACGTCGCCGTTTAGAATGGCAGCTATCTTCTGCTGCAAAACTGTCCAAGCTGGACCGACACGATCACAGGAGCAAAATTTGTGTTGCAGTTTTTCGGCTGTTCGGTTGTCACAGTGGGTGCAAGTACCCATCCTCGACGTAATTTTTGATATGTGTACGCAAAGCGGTGGTAGTATAGAGGTAAGGTACCAGGTCTTAAAAGTACCGAACGTATTCAACACAAACACCTTTTGTTGCTGGATTAATGTTTGCCACGACTGCCCGAAAAAAATAACAACAAAAATACAATTAAAAACAATGTAACAATAAGACGAAAATTATTGTCTTAACAATGATTTATATTGTTACGTCTACAATAAATTAACCTTGATTTATGTTGTACAAAACAGTAAATTTCATGGTAAATGGAAAATTTACAATAAAAAAGGGGGGTTGTTAAGTGTCTTAACAATGAAATTTTCGTGATTTCCCCATATAATTTTTTTTCAATAACATTATATATTATTGTTATTTTACTGTTGGTTGGCGAATTTATTGATTAAAAAAATAACAGTGTACTTTAGAGTGTATGTGTTGGCTTGACAGATCTACTTTATCGACTTTAAAAATAAATCGAAAAAATAAAACATCGCCCCGGGGAGGGAAGGGGGTGGTGTGTCTGTTACGGTTGAGTCCTTTTTTTACTGGTTATGGATTGAGATTCGATCCGGAACTTGTGAGAAATTGAGGCCAACTCCCCTGCACTCGATCTCTCTAGGTCACGTCTCCTTGGTGGTTGAGCGTCGTTGATAAGTTAATGCATTCAACTGGAGAGAATCGCCCATGAAATATGCTTCCACCTGAGAGTTATTTCCTGACATCTTCAAGTGGTGGATTTTTTTATTATTATTGTATGATTATTGACTGCACGGAAAAGGTCTGCATTAAGCGGGATTTGGATGAGGCAGGAGAGTTGATTTCAACTCAAACCGATCTGGTCGTAGGCGTTCAATTGACTAGGCAACGAATAGAGCCAAACGAACTGTCAAAGCAAGAGCCATACGAGCAGCGCCTATCTTGATTACATTGGCAGTGTTGCTGACCCTCTCATAGTCTGCATGTTTCAATCAGATTTATTTTTATAGTTCGTGAAGTAACCCACAATGAAAACACACCAATATTTAATGTAACAACAATTTTTATTGTAATAGAGTTGTTCATTATTGTTCGTGATCGAATCATGTTAACAATAAAATAAATGAAAAATACAATAAAAATCATTGTAACAACATTTTATTATGTACATTCATTGTACAACTAAGTAGCAGTTTTGCCGTTTTCGGAAGGGTACAACATTAAAACAATCATTTTTATTGTCGACAATAAATATTAATGTCAGAGCATTGTTTCCACTGAAAATTTCACTGTAATTTTTTTTCCGGGTGGAGCCACTTAAGTTGCGCAAACTTACCAGCCACCGCATCCCAATTCAGCGTCGTCATCAGCTGGATCCAATTTGTGAAAATTACACCCATGATCTTCACCGTGTTGGCTGTTTACAGCCACTGAACGTCTATTCGGTTTCCCTCATAATACCCAACATCGATGGCAACAGTTTCGCGTTTGGCACCGGCGGCCATGCTTGGCATACACAGTTTTGGTCACGAACTGCTCATTTGCTAATAACTTTACACAGAGTTGACGAAACATCGTTCTTTTTTAAGTAGTAGATAGAATAGAGTTTAAGCTTGTTATAGATACATAAAACAAAGTAGGTTTTAATTCTAGTAATAAACTGTATTTGTTTTTGCGTTGTAAAAATGAAGTGAGAAATACTCGCTGCACATCTCGGACTTTAAGAGTAAAAATTCATTGCTGTTGATTCAAATGTTAAGATTTATCTACTTGTTGCATATCTTTAGTAAGCTATGATCTTAATCTATAAATTACATTAAAAAAAAAACAAAATGCAACAACTGAGTGAAAAATTATTAACAAATGAGCAGTTGGTGTGTACAACTGTGTATGCCAAGCATGCCGGCGGCTACCTCGAATCTCGTAAACAGTTCATTCATCGTTTCCATTTGTTCAGGCGAAGTGGCGATCACCGTGATATCGTCTGCATACGCCATCAGCAGTCGTTTTGTTCGTTTTAACGGTTAAAATATCAAAATTGAGAGCAAAAAATCTTTCTGTCACATTGAAAACTATTTCTGCCATCAGTGAGAGCAAACTGATATCAATTTTTCCTGTTGATAACAAAACAAGTATTCAATTTGATGTTATGCTAAGGCAATGAAAACAAACCCGCTACAACATATTTTTGAAGAGCAATTGTACAGCAAAATGAAAACAAAATTTGTCAATTGCATAATCTTAAATCAAATTAGGATTTCAGTTTGATGTTGATATCAAAACTTGATTTCAATTTGCTGTCATTTTGATGCTCTTTTGGACCAGCAGCTTTTTATTTTGTACACACGAGATACCCGTGTGTGTGTCTGCTCGTGACAGTGACTGCAATTGTCCCTTATAGGCAATGAATGCCTTCACTCCGTCGATGGTGGCCCACGATTCGATATTTCGTATTACCACCATGCAAGCAGACCAGATGCCAAGCGGCACGCTTCCGTACTCGTGCCCTTCCCCAAACATTTGCTCCCGGATCGAAAGCACTTAACCGACTGAGGAACTCAACAATCCTCTCTTCCGACACACCTTCGGGAAGATCCCACACACGCACTTCAACACTTCCATCTTCCATATAAATACGGAGCTTGTACTTTTTACCACCGCACTCCTCTTCGTGCTTTTCGTCGTGTTCATGGACCACTTTTTGGGCCAAACCTAGGTCAGCGACCTTCACGAACACGCATGATTCACCTCTGTGGCACTGTAGTCTCTTCACATCTTCCCTCTTTAGACCATGAACTGTACGGCAAAAAAAAACGTAGGTTTTTTCATACGATGGCTTCAGAGGGAGGTTCGAATAATCGATTCGGAAGGTGTTTTCTCTCCTCATCGTGGAAAACTGCACGCAACTTGGCTCGACAACATACGGAAAATAGTCAAAAATGCCTGACTCTCTGATAAGCGCAGTTGATAAAAAAAAAAGTCTACACGTCTCAGAGGTTGAAGGATAACTGTTCAGAACCTAATTGTTCTGATAATGTTGCAGAGCTGGCTGCAATTAACTGGTGATTAACTAAGCATTGGGGATAATTTCCAACATACCCACAGACCATTACTTCTTCTTCTCGGATAGTCTCAGTTCGATTAAGGTTATTCGGTTCATCAAAGGTAAGGGAGCAAATAAGTGTGCTGGTCGAAAGATCATATATAATAACCTTTGTATGGGTTCCCGCACATTGCTCAATCCCAGGCAATGAAAAGGTGGAGTCTCACGCAGGAAGGCAAATTGTACGACAGACACATTTCAAACTACGAATTTTACCATTTAATGCAGGCCTGCCCAACGATTTTGAACCGCAGGTCAAATAAATACATTGGAGTCGGTTTCGACGCATTTTTTTTACGCCGTACGTTATTAACATTTTACCATTCACATTATGAATGTGGGCAAAAAGTAACAACATTTCGTATCTTAAAAAAAAAAACAATTTCTGGTGAAAATACAAAAATGTAAAAAAAAAACTGTTTATAGTACCTAGCATGCAAAAACTACACGAGCTATCAGAATCCAAACATTTGCAAATGTTTAAGTATGTAAATTTATCAACCTCGGTAGGTCGGGTCTTAAGCGGTTTCCCACATTTTTACACAATCAGAAGGTTTCGTGTTATTCAAATAGCGTTAAAAATTACTAAAATAAATAAAGAATACAAAGGAAGGATCTTTCCAGTTCACTTTATCACGAAAAGTTGCAGAAACTTGTTTGTGATTGATGTAATATAGATGTTTCCGCAAAATTTATTTTTTATTGTTAGCTTTTAAGATAACAGTGGTCATTTTTGGCTGGTCTCCAATGCTCTCCAAACCGAAATTTGACAATTAACGGATAGCGAGACCGCCAAAGAGCGACTGTTGAATATCCTCGAGGCCCAAAGAAGACAACCCTATATTTCTATCAGTTATATTTCTATATTTTTGTGTTCCAGCCTGTGGTTGAACTTGGCTGACATAAAGCGGTGATTCCAAAATTCTGAAAATATTTTCTTTATATCAAGTGAGTGGAAGCAACCTTGTCCGCCATGATTGCTGTGCACTGATCGAGGCCAAGGAGAAAGCAGCAGCTGAAGCACAGGAGACACCGAAGGAACCCCCGAAATCCACGCTCGGAGAAGAAGAAAAGGGAAACGCCAGGAGAGGAAGAGGAGTTGAAAAAACTCAAGAATGACAAGGAAGACAAGGAAGGATAGCCGAAAGAGAAGTTGAAACAACGGAAGGAAAAAAAGTGAAAAAGAAAGAAAAACAGAAGAAAGAGAAACCCAGGCCTCATCGGGAGCGAAGGAAGGGCGATGCTCTGATCGTCGAAGCAAAATACAAAACGACGTATGTAGCACTCCTCCGGAAGGTGCGAGAAGATCCGGAGTTGAAGGAGCTAAGAGAGAACGTGGTGAACCAGGCGCACCCAGAAAGGCGAGATGCTATTTGAGCTGATGAAGGATCCTGCGATCAAGAGCAGAGCTCGTCGAAAAGTCTCTTGACGAAGGGGCGAGCATAAGAGCTCTATCCCAGGAGACAGTGGTCGAGTGCAGGGGTCTGAACGAGATCACCTGATCATGTCTTGATATCAATCCGGATAAGGAAGGCGTACGGTGGCATGCAAACATCGTAGGGGTATTTGATAATTCTAGTTGGCCAAAACTATTTTTACGTGGTAACTATTTCAGATGTCATTTGAATAACTCTATAACGGTACTACGACCATACACATGGAATATGTTCAGACTAAAAACCAATTACCAGTACCGTACATGAGTGTCACTTTGGATAATGAGCGTAACTTTCCACCTCTTTTTTCTTCTTTTTGTTACACTGAAAAATAGTCCCAAAACTACTACAAAAGGTATGTTGGCACCTCTAAAACAACACTATGGCCATAAATATGGTACATTTTCTATATTCAAACGAATTAACAGTACTGTACATGGGTGTAACGTTGAATTATGAGTGAAAATTTCCATATTTTTTATCTTTTTTATTACACCAACCCTAAAACTGTTACAAAAGAAATTTTATTACTTCTAAAACGGTGCTATGACCCTATGCATGGTATATTTTGAGATTTAAACTAGCTAACAGTACCGTAAATGGGTTTGAATCTCCATCCCTTTATTTCCCCTTTTTTGTTACACTTAAAAATAATGTTAAAGCTGCTACCGAACATATTTTGACACCTTCATAATGGTACTAAGATCATGGCACATTTTCAGACAGAAACCAACTACCAGTACCATGCATGGGTGTTACTTTGGATATTGACGGTAACTTTTCATAACTTTTTTCTCCTTTTTGTTACACTAGGAAAAAAAGTCCTAAAACTGCTACTAATGATGTGTTGCCACATATGACCACATGCATCCATATTATATAGACTTAAAACTTAGTACCAGTACCATACATTCGTGTACCTTTGGTACGATCAATCTGCTTATTTTCTTTTATTGAGTGTAAACTTGAAAATCAGAATAACTCACAAGCGGGGTGGTCAGTGTGCTCACTGAAAGGCACTCCTCGTGTTACCAAGCAACTGGAGCGATGCTTAAAGCGTATGGATTTCGGTCACCAGGCGAGGAACTGCAATGGGCCTGACAGATGTGATATGTGTAGATGCGGGGAGGTCACATTGCAAGAGGCTGCATGAAGCAACCGAGGTGCATGCTCTGAAAAAAAAGGACGGAAACGATCATACGACGTGAGGCTGCCTAGCATACAAAAAGGCGATGGCAGGCTTACAGTAATGGAGGTAACCCAAATAAACCTTAGTCATTGCGACATAGCACAGCAATTGTTGTGACAGTCGACAACAGAAACAAAGTGCGACGTTGCAATCATTGCGGAACCGTATCGAGTCCCTCCCGATAACGGTAACTGGGTGGCGGATAGAGCTGGGATGACGGCGGCTATACAAGTTATGGGCAGATATCACATTCAACAAGTGGTTGCCAGCTCATACGAAAGCGAGAACTTGCGACCGGAAGTGGAAGACGAAGGCTTTCGACAATGATCTTTTCGTTAAAGTACTCCGTGTGGACAGGGGTCTGAACGTGGACAAGCTGACAGAAACGTTAGCGAGAATGTGACACGACCATGCCGAGGAAGCTGGAGCCAAATAACAAACACTCTCCACGCTAGTTGTCTCAGAACCATTGAACAGAATAGTGTTCAGAGAGCAATAACAGAAGCAGACAAAGAGATACGATGAGGAGTGTTTCGAGCGACCAGGGCCGCACTTAAACGAAGGATAAAGCAGAGCAAGTTAAACTGTTCTAAGGAGTTGTGTCGAGACGCTGATGCCAACCCCTGGGGCGACGCATACCGAGTCGTGATGGCGAAGATCAGAGATCCATCGATGTTCGCTTAAATGTGCCCAGAGAAGCTGAATGTCATTGTGGAAGGATTTTTCCAGAAGCACGACCCAACGACCCGGCCACCTTCACCGTACGGAGAGGGAGAAGGAGATAACGTCGATCTCACGAACGAGGAACTCGTAGCAGTGCCTAAGTGTCGAAAGGATTGAAGGTGAAGAAAGCTCCCGGTCCGGATGGAATCCCCAAGTTCCCACAGGGGCATCCCGATTTTTGTGGAGTTGGAAAAAGGGTAAATGATCCATTCAAAGCCTAACACTTCATGTCATAACAATTGAAAGTGAGGGTTTCGAGTTATGGACTGTTAAGCAATATCGAATACGCCATTTTGTAAATATTTGCGTGTTTCAAAATGGCAGCTCAAATATTAATGATTGACAATAACATACAATAATGCACAGTTTCATGACAATTGGAGAACGTCGCGTCAGATCTATTTGTCATTTGGCGTGGAACTGCTCAATAGCCTATTCATGAAAAACCATGAAGATAAAGTCGTCGAAAGGCATGTTTTGGTGAAAAACTGTAATTGTCCCCTACCAGAGGGCATGTCCGTGGTCCCGGAGTGGCCAATATTATTAATGCATTATGGGGGCGACCCCGGCGTAGTGGTTAGAATGCATACATCGCACGCTGAAAAAAATGTTCTATTTCAAGACTATAATTAGCCTATTCTTAAAAGTAATGAAAATAAAGCCGTCAAAAAGCATGTCTGGTGAAAAACTTGAACTGTTCCCTACTACAGGTTCCCCTAACGACATCCCATAAGGTTCCGTAACGACCAATATGGTTAATGATTCATGAAGAGACCATACATAATCTATGCAAGAAAAATCATGAAGAAAGACCTGTCGATCGGGATGCTTAGGTGATTGTATATATTAGTTCTTTACAGTGGTAGCGATCTCATACAGAATTCTACGGATGTTCAAAAAATGTATTTTCTTCGAAAACGGGTCCGCACGCTGCCCTAGTAAAATTTATAAAAGAACTGTGGAGCTAGATGACGATTTCAGTAAAATTAGGTATACCTATTATATAATATGTAGTTTTATTTGGTACTTGTCACGCTCCTGCACTTCAAAGAAAACACCCCTAAATACACAAATGTTCAGTAGGTTTCAAGTAGATGAGGGTAAGACATTGGAGATTGGAGAGTAAGATCCAGCCAGTTGAACTTTAACCTGGTATTTGGAGTTTTAATAGGGAGCTAAGAATTAAGCGCACGATAATGACATTTTTAACCCTGAGTTAGGGTATGAGTCGGATGAATTAAATCATTTACTTTACTCTCTTTATTCATACGGCCCAATTTATACTGTGTGAAAGTTGCTCTTCTTGAATCATATTCTAGTATAAACAATACAAATAAACAGTTTAATAGAAACATACACGATGAGGTTTATTCATGCACCAACGACTCGATGCTTTGTCGAACCAAATTTTTTAATTCTATTAAAAATAAACTCTCAAACTAAATTCTTTTCTTTACCACGTGCTTCTTAATTGCGTCATAACCTATATTAGCGCAACCGTTACCCATGTGGAAATATGCGCAAATGTGGTATGTTTTGCTGAATGGAACAGCAAGAGGAGAACACATAACCATCAAGCGTAAGCCATGACAGCCTAGAAGAATATCGTTTGGTGGTCGAAAGAGTAGTGCACACTTAAAGATAAGCTGTCATCGTCCCCATTCCTAGTGCTCTACTTCAGTTCCGAAGAATCTTTACACACCCAAGTACCACCGATTCATGCTGTGAAAATCATTCGCCAAAATAATTTGAAAAAATACCGAAGAATAAATATTTGCTTGAGAATTGTGTCCTCTATATTAAATGGTAATCAGTGGCAGAAATGTTGGTATATCCTGATATCCACAACCCAATGTGACAAAGAAGAAAAATTACTCAAATCACATAAACTAATAATGCTGTTACGACTGCTAGAAACTTAAAGCATAGACTTTAAAATAACTCAGCCTGTTGAGAAGCGCACTGGCACATCTGCGTACTTCTGCTGTAGTTCATTATCCGATCAATTAAAGACGTACAACTCGTCGTTGCCACAAACATCCGTCAACAAACTGACACAACAGTTAAGCATCGCCAAATAATACTTAATAAACGAGCTTCACTGATTAGTGCTAAACAATTCGGTAAGTAATAAACTTCATTTTCGCAGGTAGCTTTTCGTTTGTTACATTTTTTTTCTGGCTTTTGTTTTCAAAATCATACATAACTGATAGATTGGGGTGGGGCTTATTTTTCAAAATCGTTCGGGGACATGTTTTCCCATGAGGAAAATGATGATTGGGACTAATTAAGTAACATGAAGTTTTTCAAAAAGATATGCTTCTATAAGTAAAGACGGGATGTTGTCCATTTCGCGGTATCTTTACTGGTTTTTATATATATGGCATAGCGATGTTCCCACATATGGACTTACGCTTGGATATTGATCGCAATTAGCATCCTCCTTTTCTATTGATGCTCCAGAAACATCTCTAAATAGATTTTCAACAATGAGTTATGGTAGTACCCTGAGAGAGAGTTGCGAAGAGAGAAAAATGGAACTTCAAATCCAGCCAGACGGCTGCTGTCACGAATTGTCATTGACAGCCATCCATTTTTTTTGATGCTTTTCTTACAATTGAACAAGAAAACACAAGGCGGTATTGAAATCTCGCGTAAAGTAATTTATGAAAAACCGTCGTTTCCAGCTATTCAATGGGACATTGTTTATTTTTAATTCATTCAAAATACACACAAATCAATATTGAAATATACCATTAACGAAGGTCTTGTCAAAATATCTAGTGGCATAATAAAATACAAAACAGAAAAGTACAGTTTCTCACTGCACAATATACAAAACAGAAAAGTACAGTTTCTCACTGCACAATGAACAATCACAAACAATCACTACACACTCAAAGCAAAACACGCTATTTTGCTGCGCCTGTTTTGATTTGATTTCAATGGCACAAATTTTCATGGCAAGAAAAACAAGTATACAATGAATTCCATGTGTTCTTTTTGCTTCTCCCTCCCAGGTAGTACCTAAATATGCATGGGAAATGTGGTCGAAGCAGTCTGGATACATAATATTGGATATTATAAATTAATTATTAACTAATTAATTATTAATAATGGATACTTTGGGGGAGAACGAATGTTGACTATATTTGAAAAGTGATCTGATTTCAACATTAAGTATTAGGATTACTTATCAAAAATTGTTCTTTTCTTCATGTTGATAAGGTTTTGTTTAGGAAGATTTAAATTTACAGTAGGTTTTGGAAATTATACTTGTTTCGACTTATGCTTCCATTGCCATTTTCAAGCATCATGATATCTCTTTCAGCGTGATTAGTTAAGACCACCAAATTATTTATTTACTATGTTGCTTGCATAGTGCTGACCCAGGAAAATTCAGGAATACTAGGAAAGCTGAAGTTTATACCACGTTTATAAAAAAATATCGTTTATAAAAAAAAGGGTGTTCAACACAGATGATGCTGGCGATCTGTATGTTGATTGAAACGAGGGTGACGCGCTTGGCATAGCTGGCCCACAGCGACTCACAAAGTGCTACTGAATCCGATCAGTAGCGGTGCGGCTTCTTCCTCCTTTCTCGGCGAAAGGGCGTGCATGTGGGCTGCAGCTCACTGCATGCGGGCAGCCTTTCGCTGTGTACTGGAAAACAATGTTCAACGCCACGCGCCGAAAGCACTGCTGCCGACCAGACATTATCACACATGGTTATTGAATAAGCACCGTTCGGCGAGACTGGATCGTTTTTGAAATCTGTGTTAGGGGAAGTGCTTTTTGCAGGCAATTAGTGAAAATTTTGATCAGCATTGCAACAATGAAATTTTCAATAGTGACCTATTTAAAATCGATAAAGTGTTTAATTGAGCAGAATTGTAGAAAAAATTCCAATCGATTGGCTTGTTTAGAATTAAAATCCATCCGCTATAGACAGAGTTATCAGTGGTCAAAACCTGAAAACTTTTTGTAACGCGATCGATTTTGGTTTTTGAAATTGCACCCCCAATATGTTGCCGAAAGACGTAATCCTACGTCAAAAATCTCAATTAATAATCCCATTATTAAGAATAATCAACATTACAATGTGGTTATTGAGCGGCACCGTGGTGTAGTGGTAAGCGTGATAACCTCTCACCCCAGCAGGCCTGGGTTCAATCCCAGTCGGCGCCGCCAGGATGTTCTGAGGGAAGTAAAGCCGTTGGTCCCCGGTTCATGAGTTGATAGGTAGGGTCCAGGTGTGGGAGCTGCCTCCCTGGCATCGGTAGCATTCGTGCTCAGCACGGAAAACAAGATCGACGGATAACAAATCAAGAAAAAAAATGTGGTTAATGTATAATGCCACATGGGAAAACATGTTTCCGAACGATGTTGAAAAATAAGCCCTACACTACTGATAGATGAGATGAAGAAAAGTGCCATTTTAACACAGTTTATCACAGCTTCTCTCTAAGTGTGCTTCATCTTTCGTTACTGCCAGTGTATATCACGCACAAAATATATGAAACATGTGTTTCTATAACAAAACTGATTTCCATTATTGTATTATAGTATGTTTTGTTTGTATTGGGTAAAAATTTATATCTTTAAGAAAAACTTAATAAAACTTGTTGAAAGATTGTGTTTCTTTCATAAACAAATTTAGTGCTCTATTAATTCCAGGCCAAAATCAAAAAAAAATTTACTCATTCTTCTCTGATTTGCATGAAACTTTTCGTAATTTTTTGTTATGGGTTATCATTTTTTAACTTGTATTTTTTTATCAAAATGGTGTCATTTACATTTACAGTAAATTGTAGTACGAAAACGTCACTTTTAACCGCAGTGACACAAAGTTGTGGGGGGAAAAACCAAGGCATTAAAAAATATAGACACGATTTTTTTTTTAAGTTATTTTGAAATTACAAAATATTGTATTAAACATAAATATCTTACAATTTCCTTGCTCTTATTTTGAAATTAAAAAAAAAAAAAACAAAATGGTTTGATCGAATTTTTGATGTTTTAGTTATTACTTTTTTTAAATGTAATTTTGTTGATGATGATGATGATGATGATGATGATGATGATGATGATGATGATGATGATGATGATGATGATGATGATGATGATGATGATGATGATGATGTTGATGATGATGATGATTCGCTTTTTTCTCCGCCTAAAGTATTCATAAGTATTTGAATTACTATTAAATATCAAAAATTCATGATCACCATCAGTGTTGGGAAAATATCAAAAAATCAAATGTCACCAACGCCCAAGATCACGCTTGATTTTCGTAGACAAAAATCAACAAGCAAACAACTGCGGTTGATTTTGCAAGCTGTGATATCGCAGCTCGGAATATCAAGCTAACAAAACTCACCAGCTGCAAATCTCAATAAACTATGGTGAGATTGAGTTTCATGATTTTTGTTTTACACCCGAATGCAACCGAAACTTCCATAAAGGCTTGCAGCAGTCCCTTCGTGTTTGCCATCGGTGAAGAGTAAAAAGAGATAGCAAACTATACTTTCTCTTTCTAAGAAAATAATGTACAGCGGAATCATTTTTGTGTCGAGTCAACTCTCAACTTGATTTTTGCACGATGTGAATAGTCTCGCAATATCAAAGGAGCTTGTAAAATCAATATCAAACATAATATTTTGTTCCAATATCACGCGTGATATTGCGAGCGAATGAGAGCGGAAAAATATCAATTGATTTCTGATTTTTCCATCACTGATCACCATCGTGGCAAATAAAATAGTTTTTGCAGTGCTACAATAATTATAAAAAAGCCGTTATGACAGCTATCGTGCGTATTAATTGCCGCCGAGCTGGTCCCCAATCCCCGCCATTACATATATGCGTTCTCGACTGCATGGGATTGATAGTTCGTGAGTGTCCGTCGGTTGTATGGTAGCCGAAGGAGGGAAGAATTGCCTCGTTCGTGCTCCTATTTAGTGTTGGTCCGAGAAACCAGACCAGAACCGGCCGTTAGAACGGTCCACATCAGTGCGCGAGTGGATGAAATTAAATTTTGAACCTACGTCCGAAAAGTGCGCCGCAACCAAAAAAGGTTAACCACGTGTGCTTACATGATTCCTACGAGAATCCCTGCTGCAAGTGCCCCGACGCTTGCGACGACGCAAAGAGCAACGAGCGACCGCGCGGGTTCATCGTAACCTCTCAATCAACATAGTAGGCAGCCCCTGAGGGAAAAGGTAAGTTGCATGCTACCTTCGTAATGTTATATTTGGCGCTTCAACAAAAAAGTCCACGTTAGATCGATTCGAGAGTTAATTTTTCGTTTGGTTTAAGGGAAATCTTTCCTGTGTTTGACCACCGTTTAATAAAATTAACTTTCTCAATATCGAAATTGGCTTCTTCCATTTGTTACAGAAACGTGCGATTGGACACGATCCATTGCACCCACAGATAGTGATCATGCAAGAGAATGAATATAGCACTTGCTATCAGGAAATTGCTTTTTTAGCTAACACTTTGAAGCAAAAGGCACACTCACGATCGACCTTGAACTTCTCGGATATTAGGCAGAAAATTTGAGCACGCATTCCGATCAATAGGTTTATTTTTTTTACGTGTCGTTTAAGCGTACATCCAATGTATAGGGAAGCCACATCTCGCGCGATATTAACAGAGATACTTCTGTCACTATCATAAAATGAGAAAACGATGATAGAGATTTTCTTCAAAATCTCATCGAATTTTTTGTCATTATAGAACGTGACAGTGTTGTGATCTTCGTAATTACTAACTCATTTAATGATATTATAGTTAATTGTACCGAGGAAATCTTAATAATATATTCGCTCTACCGATTACATACCGTTGTTTGTTTAAATTCATCTAAATCAGTTAGAAATGTTGATGTCAAAACCGCATAAGAATTATTCTCATGAGTGTTTGATCATTGAAAAATGACAAGAAAGCTAATGATAGGTAGTTTCGTCTCGTGATAGTGAGAGGACCTGTTTTCACATCGTCACATAACGGCCGTGATATTTACCAGCTCTGCACACAAAAGGTATTTGTTTTTATGATCTCCGTCTCTATCCCTTACCTACCAGATATAGCGTTAGCAGGTGTTCCGTTCTTATTACACTGCTATTTCCTTTGCAAGCGTAACTTTTTTGTTAGTTTTGAACTTGAGATTAGGAATATGCTAGTGGGAAAAGAACGAAGAAGCAAGAAGAAGCGGATGGGCTCGTCCGTATTTTTTTATACAACCGTAATTCTGAGAGTGAAATGTTGGTGTGTGGAGAAAGATTAGAGCGTGTATGGAATGAAATAGAAGTTAATACTTTTGATCCATTGATGTCCAAGACTGCTCTCGTGCATCTTTATCATCGCTTGAAACTTTTCAAATGAACATATGGCAGTAGTAGTAGTGCTAATGATGCCAATTGGATTTTTTCAAAGGTGGTTCAAACGTATTTGATACACTTTAATGAAAATGCTATTTGCTCACCATTATCAGTGTCTGTTTCGGACTCAGTTTCTGTGGAATTACAGGGAGTGGCTAGCTTAGCTGCTCAGGCAGAAGAGCCGACTCAAGATTTAAATACATTGGATCAGCCAGTGGCGACAAAATCGGCTCTCGTGATGACGTCGGTTCTCACATTGCCGACAATATCGCCGGTGGTAACGCAAGCTCTTTCTGGTTCAACCTTACACATAGCACCAAAAATTGAGCCACTTTTACAGAACTTATGTATACATCAAGGTTGCAAAGACTCATTTCAGCTAAAATAATGTTTTTCGGAATAATAAAACCAAAAGATGGTATGATGGCATGTTTTACTTGTAACTTACAAGAAGAGGTTACAAAGAATGCGTTGGAAACATAAAACCTGTAAATTTTGCTTTCTATGAGTCACAATCAGCGATTTGCTGATCGCTGAGTGAGTGAGTGAGTGAGTGAGTGAGTTTGTGAAAAATCGCTGATTGCGACTCTCATGAAGTGAAATAAACAGGTTTAATATGTCAAACACATTCTTTGCAACCTCTTCTTGTATCCTACCAATTCAAAATTTGATCATGGCATCTAATTATTTCATAATTTAGAAAAACATTGTTTTAGCTGAAATGAGTCTTTGCAACCTTGGTATACATTCAAGTTCAACATCGCTTACCAGTTTTATGCCAACCGTGAAAACATCGATTGTCACTACCGCTTCAGATAGTGCTTTAAATATTACATGGTCAACCCCACGGTATCATGTATCGGTATTTATTAGATCTGTCGCGATCTACGGGAGTGAATACTTCGGTTGAAGCCAGTGTGGTGAATCCAGTGAGTCCGGTTAGCGTAAGCAGTGTACCAGGATCTGGATCGCAGTTTATAAGCAATTCTCGAGAGGACCAGCGAGCATACAGCTCTAAGAATAGGCCATCACAACCAGAGCATAATCCATCCACATCTATACTGAGCGGCCCTCCGGTTTCATCGCAATGGTCCAATCCTCTAACACAACCGCAAGCCCATCGGAACGCATCCGAATTCGTACCAGGTGTTCCTACAGGGATGAGTCCAATCCATATGATTTTCCGGAAACTGTAACGCAACCTTATCGGAACCCTTTCACATTTTCACGAGATGTTCCTCCGGTCTCATCTCAATGGTCCAATCCATATGATGCTTGGGTAACTCAACCAACCCAGGTGAATAACCCGTACATAAATTTTGATCAATACACTAGTCAACATTCAAACCATCATCCGATTTAATTGAACCCCTTTTACTCTCATGACCATCCTAATCCAACGGTTAACCCCTATGCTGGATGGCCTCATAGAGAACCCACCCCGAGTCGTGTTGCAAATTCAGTTCAGAATAGATCTGATTTTAACCCGGACGATCTTTTAAGACCAGATCCGTGGTAGGACAATATCCGGATACCAAGTCCGAAACTGAATCCATATAAACCTAGGGGATTCAACATACATCCGTTGAATCCGAACCACTACCCTAATATTAATCCTAGATGCAGCACTCCTGTTCCTACTCCTCATTTAAATCCCTATTCAGGATGTGGATTTCATACCTGTTGCAAATCGAATGAAAACCATTCCTGTCGTCAAATGGCCAATGCGATGTACGGAAGAAGACAGAGGGGCAGGTCAAAATACTTTCCTATTCGGTTGACGGTCAACTTACTTACAGGAAAGGCGAAAATGTGGTTTATGAGCAATAAACACAGGTTCACAACCTATTCGAAACTTATTGAAAGCCTCAAAACCTCATTTCGGCATCCCAACCTAGACCACTTCGTACTGTTAGAAATTCAACAAAGAAGACAGCACGAAAGTTTTCTGGAGTTGAAAGGAAGTTTAAAAGTTTGGCAAAACCAGTATCAGAGGAGGACATTGCACAAGCGGTGCGGTGAAATCTGCACCCAGATTACAAAAGAGCTCTTATAGGCCGAGAATGTTTAGTTATCAACGATAATCGGCCGTATATGTTACCTGCTAACTCATGATAAGGGATCTCAGGGTCATTAACTCTGGCTTGTATCTTCCACTTTTACGTCAAATATGCGAATTACAAATTAACAGGAGCAACAAAGATAATAATATTCAACCACAGATGTCGTTTGCCTGGCAAAGAGAAGGTAACACCAGAACTCGCTTGAATGAATGCTCAACACCCCCGAAAAAGGAATTTTAACTCGTATCACTGGAAAAGCGGAGGCCTGACGGTTCCCCTGTGAACCCGGTTTCAGATGGAATTACGAAAATGGTGAAAAATTGTTAACCAGGGTTGCTCTTTTAAATAACAGACTACCACTGAAGCTACTTTTTCATTTTACATTTGTATATTCGTGACGTCACCATTTAGGGTACTTGCATGCTTTTTTTCGGACCGAAGTCCATGTTTACGCTGGTGATTATACTGTTGGTGATGCTGATTAGGGTTGGTCGTGCTGGCGATGATAATGGTGGTTGACCATGATGGATGACAATTGTAGCGGTGGTGTGATGGTGAAAGTGGTGGTGGCGGACGGCAACAGCCGGATAATTTTGCCGCACGGGCGAAAGAGATTACCCGAGATGACAACGATGATAGCCGGGAACTAGATTCAATCCGCTAACACTAGCGTTGAACACGCGGTGGCTTTGGAAACGGTGGATCTACGATGGTGGACGGGTAGTTTTAATGATAGCGGATGTGTCTTTTGGGGGGGGGGCGGTTACTGCCTCTCCATGTGGCAATAATCACAATGGCGGGCTTCCGAGACGTCGAAAACACCCAGCCTCTTCGCGGACCATGGAGCATTAGACCGCAAAATAAAAGAAAAAGGCCCTTTGGACCTAACAACCAGCATTATTCACCCTGTGACGTCACTCTTCTAAACCAGCATAGCTTTCACAATCTTACAAACTGAATTACCTTGTTTTCTTATAGTTTTCCTGGTTTCTGTTGGTTCAACTAAGAGTGGTTGGTACAAATTTTACTTAGCGGTTAATTAACTTCACTCTTTTATCATATACTAACTTCGTACTATTTACACGAACTTCTGAATTACTCTTACACACACGCGCGCACTTCTACCATAGATGTAACTCTAAGACTAGAAGGTCCCGAAATAACGTGCTCAACTTTTTGGCTCAGCTCTGGTACTCTCTTCGGTCCCGAGCTAATCGATTCACCCCTCGAAACATAGGAAAAACCAATAACCCCTCATTTTATCTGTCAAACTTTCATAGCGAATCAAAACAAACATTGCGTAGTACTAGAATTTCAACTAGAATGGGGTACGTTAATCGTTTTCTTGGGACCAATAGGCTAGTCAAGTAGTGAGCCAATTTAAAATAGTTAATTTCGTATTGATTGTTGCTTCTATGCCGTTCTAGGATAAGTTGGAAAAAGATCTTTTCGGGTAGAAGCTGAGCTATGCATATAAATTTTAAAATAATGTCGTTAATCTAGAACATTTCACTTGACATTTATGTTTTGTGTTGTGAAACACCTTGCTCTCAAAACCATATGAGCCATCTGTTGATAAGCTCAGATACTACCCTAGTAGCACGCATGTCACAAATCAATTGTAGAAACTTAAATACGACTTATTTCAGTCATAAACAAGTTGCTGTAACTTATTGTGATGAAAGTGTGCTACTCGGGTAATAGGGCTGGGATATGTTTTGCCCGCTCAAACTGGTATAACAGAATCGCATTCAAATCGGTACTCGTCAGCCCAGTGGCAGGCGCGTAGGCAACATGTTATAGCAGTGACAGCGGGGCCAGCACAGCAAAATAAAGGATTTAAGCCCGGGACATGCTGCCTACTGTCAAATGCTGCTGTTGGTATAGGCCTTTTCACTGGCCTGGTACTCGTAGAAGTGGAACAGGCTCACACACTCGCAAGCCAACAAGTGAGTGCCACTGTTACCAATCATTAAGTAAATGTGCTAGTTTAATCTGAAGGGCGTATTCGTTTTATACGGTAATAAGTTTGTGGAGGAGCCTACAAGTAATAATTTGGAACCACTGGTTACATATATCAAACCATAGCCGGCGCCGGTGGTGTAGTGGTAAGCGTGACTGCTTTCTAGACCCCAATGGGTCTGGGTTCAATCCCAGCCGAGGTCGGTGGGATTTTTCTGAGGCATAAACATCTCTGGTCACGTCTTCCTTCGCAAGGAAAGTAAAGCCGTTGGTCCCGGCCCATGTGTGTTGAATGGGTGCGATATCCTACGCAGGTGTGGAAGCTGCCTTTCTGCACATTCGATTGGCGTCAATGGATGGCAATCGATGTCCGTCGGTGATTGGCACTAGATTGCGGAACAGAGACCGACGTTAAATAAAGAAAAGGAAAAAAGGATATATCAAACCAACAGTTTTCGGTCGTTTCATTCGTACACTTGTTTCCACAGAAATCGTTTCTTTATGGAGGGGTAATAAAACCAAAATATTTCCGAGTAATCTGAAACTCACTAGTACCTCTGGAGACGCACTAAATGTTGTTGATAGTATTTATCTAGTGTATATCCAGTGGAGTGTATCGCTGGCATGGACTTCTTTATTGCCTTTGACCTCCACATAAGAAAAGGTGAGGAAACCATTTTTTAGTGGATGTCGATGAATGCACTGATAGTAACCCTTCTGATTTTGTTGAGCTTAGCTCCGAACAGATAGCGGCACTAGATAACATTAAGCAGAAGTTCAAACTAGCTATGTCCAGTCAGCTTGAGATAACCTCGCTGACCCAACATAAGATAGAACTAAAGGATGAATTTAAAGATTCACCACCGGTAAGGTAAGAGTTTCCTCTTTTTCGTATTCTCCTGCTATACACTAGGCTTTGAACGAGGAGATCGATAGATTACTTCAACTTGGAGTAATTGAAGAGTTTAATTCCGATTGGGCGCTAAATGCGGTCCCAATTAAGAAACCCAACGGAACTGTACGCTTATGCTTGGACGCAAATGACGAAAATGTTTTTCTTAAATGTAGAAATAATCCAGAGGATATTCATTTCCATGATAACCGCCAACTGCTCAAGATAAATTTAAATGAGTGAAAAATAAATTGAGGGATGCTATAAACCAGACATAATAATGTAGACCACGTTGTCAGATTATATCAGTTCGTGATGAATAAATAAATACATGAATTATTTGGTTGCTGGTCATCAAGGGGCCTCCCTTAGCTCAGTCGGTAAAGGCGCAGCTACAAAGCAAGACCATGCTGGAGGTGGCTGGGTTCAATTCCCGGTCCAGTCTAGGAATTTTTCCGGTTGGAAAATTTCTCTACTTCCCTGGGCATAGAAGTATGATTGGACTTGCCACACAATTATACCAATGCAAAAATGGTACCGGCATCGAAAGCTCTCAATTAATAACTGTGGAAGTGCATCTAGAACACTAAGTTGAGAGCACGCAATAAGCTAATATACGATATGCAATAAGCTTGAAATGCGAAGAAGAAGAAGAATGATCATCAATAGGAAGTACGAAATATTGATGAATTGATATTAATACTTCTATTAACAAATTGGTAAGCATTTGGAGTCGAGATTCAGTTTATTCAGGTTAAATGTGCAGTAAAATAAAAGCAGGCTAGAAATATAAATTTAAGCGAAGTACCATTTTTTATTGCATGTACAACACTTACATGCAATATACAACACTTATTGTTGTATAACACATGTTTAACATTTACCTTTCTGTCGACCGGTTTTGGACATGATCTATATCGGACAAACTCGCCGCAAAGACACTGTGGCTGCACACACAACGAGCTTAGACCATAACATTGACTGGAAAGGTGCAAAACTAATCAAACCCGTCAGAAAAGTTTCTCACTTAAACGCCTGGGAATCATTACACATCACCAATACTGCTGAGCCATTGGGCCGTATGAATAAAAAGTGTTTACTTTACTTTCCCGTGCTTTTCTTACGGGAAAAGTAAAGTAAACGCTTTTATTCATATGACCTATTGGTGAATGAAGATGACCCCCCATTACTTCTTACCTTTTCAACTATACTCCTATATTACCAGTGCACTATTTCATCGCTAGTAATGAAACTTTGGGAAACGGTTTCATACGGAATATACATTTCTTATTTGCAGCATAGGGGCGACCCCGGCGTAGTGGTTAGCATCCATACCACTCACGCCAAAGTCACGAGTTCAAATCTCACCCCCAGACAAGTCACGAATGACCCAATAGCGTTAAACTGACAATAATTTAAAAAAAAATGCAGCATAAATGAAAAGAAGTCACACACAAAGAATGAAATTAGGACCAACCTTTTAGATTTTTTCTTCTCCCTTGATTTGTTTTACGTCTATCTTGTTTTCCGTGCTAAGTATCAATGCTACCGACGCCAGGGAGGTAGCTTCCACATCTGGATCCTACCTATCAACCCATCAACTCATAGACCGGCACCAACGGCTTTACTTCCTTTCCGAAGGAAGGCGTGATCAGAGATGTTATGCCTCAGAAAATCCCGGCGGTGCCGACTGGGGACAACCTTTTAGATATAAATGAAAAAAATTTGCGTTAAAAAAAACCATTTTAAGTTCATCGGATTGGGGAGCCGAGAGCACGTCCAAAGTTGTTAATTGAGCCTGTACCATTGTTGCATCAGTATATGGTGTGACAAATGCAAATCTATCGGGAAATTTTTCAACCGGAAAATTCCTTAAACAGACCTGTAATCAAACCCAGTCACCTGGCTTGATGTATGTAACGCAACATTAAAGAAAAGTTTCCTCAGACAATCAGAATGAATGTATATCAACGTTGCTTTTGAAATATGCGAACATGTATTAGTTAGTATAAATTGGTATAAATTGAATATAATTCACAAAAAGGGCTGATACATACAAAAGTGGAGGCCATATAGGAGAAATGGCTCAAATGATGGCAATCTTTCAGCAACATCAATTTAATTGTATAAATTGTGATATCTAGATAAAAACCTAAAATTAATTTTTCAAATTGTATGTGTAAATTTTTAAAATTTTGCATAGGACTACTCGCATGATAGTGTAATTATTTATTTGTTTTTTTTTTTATTAATTATTATTTGGCTAATTCTAATGCAACTCGGCAGTGGCAACTGACATGTTGTCATAATATACTGTCTTATGAGGACAGTTTACAACTCTCTAATGTTACACTTCAAAACATAAAAAATAATGGTGATAGCATAATTTACAGGTGCAGCGCTACATCATAAACACAAAACGTAACTTGTATGACGTACGTATGGTCGAAAATACCTACTCCATTAACACTTGTGCAGGTAACAAGAAAAATGATACTTATATTGTACATCACATTATTCACCTTAGTCGTGACAAGTGATATCAGATATGCACAATACCATTATCTATCACATTAATATATATACCATTATCTATCACATTTCTATATATATATATATATATATATATATATATATATATATATATATATATATATATATATATTTATATTCCATTTGTTTTTGTTGCATTTAAGAGTTACACTGAAATTGTGATTTGCACCACACATAGAAATACCGGAGTATTCCGTACACCAATGAATTCCATGTGTTTCCATGACCCGGCGTCTTATACCGAATGCGTCATTGCCACACCATAAAAAAAATAATATCTCACTTTCATCTTCTTATTCGTCTCATGATGGACACTTAGGTATCATATTGTCGAGCAGTTTTAGGACGACCTTCTACCAAACGATTTAAGGAGAATTCAGCAATAAATTCAAGACTTTTTAAACTGAGCATAAATTAAACCACTATTTTTTTAAGGTTCTAGAAGAAAAACTTCAAAATAATGTTCCACGGCAAACTGCGAGTGGTAGGCAACGTCATTTTAAACTGCTCGAATTATGTGATCCATTGGCCAACTCGCCAATGACTCAGATAGTATTATGCAATTAACATGTACATAGTAACTGTCTTGAGTTGAAATCACTTTCAACGATACTTATATTTGGTGACTGGCTTAACAATTTCATAAAATTAAAAATTAAATTTGCATAGGTAGAAAAATGCAATCTTAAAACAAACAAATCAGATTTTCAAAAGGCTTAGCACCTTAGGTTTATTTCTGTTTAATGGCATCTTAATGGAATGTAGTTACATTATGCAAATTCCATCACATATTGTTTCACAGTCACATTAATGATCATTTTCCCATTTCTTTCTTCTTCTAATTCTACAACTACCAAACACAATCCACTAATCCAACGCCATCACTGCAATCACTTAAATCCACAACTTTAATGACTTTGTCTTCGCTTCTGACCACATCAAAAACTGTGCACATAAACACGTGACGTTTTAACCACATGTTCCACATAATAATCAACAACTACTAAATCAAATTTTCATCAACACAATCACCACATTTACATACACACAAACCCGACGTAGACCGCGGATTATTCGCGGCATATTATGTCTCGTGAAGCCTACAGCTCAGGTCAAACAGTTAATACAGGCACTAGAAGTCCCGGTCGCCCAAGCAGACGTTTAACAGAACTACCAACCGTCGATAGGTCGCCTTCAAGAGACTACGGAGCCCGAGGAAGTCCTTTAGGTGATACTCAATTTCTAACCAAAGTCAAACATAGCTTTATCCATGACTTAAATATTAAAACCTTTTCTCGATTGTGTAAATCTATCGTATCCTGAAGTAACTTTTTCTAAAATTTCGTTTCATTGCTACATAATTTTCAATTACTTTTACGCGTATGATCCTTTGTATTTTAGTGTTACATTGTTTGATTGAGAGATTGATATCAGCAACCAGTAAATAAAAAATGACCTGCATTCGCGATTGAGCTATTTTCAGTAACTTTTTTGCAACATTTTCTCTCTCCCAGATCGGACGACTTTTTTTGCCAGAGCGTGTTCATGCTGTTCATTTGTTGAGACATTATCTGCAGTACACATACCTATTAGTCTTCCGTTCTTGTCGCATAGTTATTATATACAGTCATACAGTATGTTTCATAGCTTGTAGATACATGTGTCCTCTCTATTTCTATCTCCCATTCTGTCAATATCGATTATATAAAGAATCACGATACAGAAAAGCACACTAATGTATCGTTTTGTGAAAGTATGGTCATTTTTTGTTTTTGCTCACATCCTGGTTTCCTACCGTACATTATCATAAGCATCTTGATATTTATCGTCTCATGTTTTATGCATTGATCCTCGAATTGTTTTGATTCCTTTGGTAAAATCAGTACCATAATGTTTCAAAACTGATTCAATCAATTTAGGACATAATATGGCAATCGCAAAATTCATTCCCTATAACATTACCCTCTGCAATTTTATCTTCATTATAATTCTTTTGCAGCCATGGGTAGTCCATACTACAGAGACATGGATGAACCCATCAGCCCGGCTGGGGGTGGCCATCACCGAAGCCGAAGTGCAACGCGCGCACCGACGCACACGATGGAATACCCTCGAGAGCAGCTCCGTAAGTAATGTTTTAAGTAATATAGGCTAGAAATCTCTGAAAATGGCTGTGTACTGTAATAAAACTGCAACATTCAATAGCCATTACTATAAGCTAGTGTTTTACTGTGGAAAAATTAAGAATTGATCAGTTGCCTCCTACTCAAATTTGCATGATACTTTGCATAATTGTTTTTTTTTTTTTTTTTTTTTTTTTTTGTCAAGTATATGCGTTTGAGCTGAAATTGGGTCATTTTAAATCCTGCAAAGTTTCAAAATATTGCGAAATCGTTATTTTTAATTAATTATAGCACGAGTACGTCACTTCCAATCGAAATGACGTCTGATACAATGTTGCAGAATAAATATAGCCTACTACGAAAAAAATAAATACTGCAAAAAAATGTCAATTAAATATCTCTATTTATTTTTTTTTTAATCGATATATTATAAACAAGCAAAAATTTGCTACATTTAGCAAACAGGTCACACTTTGACAAAACCCGAAGACCATAAACTTTTGAAAAATGTTTTAACTACTTTGTTGTGCAACATTTTTGTAATTTTTGCTCAGAAACTAGTGCTGGGAAATCACCAACTATTTAAGGTTACGAAAAACACAGTCATATTTTCACCGGGAAAGTGCAAACGCTATTAGATTACGAAAACCCTAATAAAATTTGTGAGGTTATTTTGCTTAACAATGCGTTCAGAGTATCATCCAATCCATTTGTGGAATAGTTCTATCATTTGCGTTATCGTTTGGGTATGATATATATTTATTAAGGAAGCGAAGTCATTTTTTCACCGGGAATGCACCAGTGGGAAAAATGGACTCGTATTGTATTGTTTGTGCAAGTGTCATGTACATGTGCAAGTCCCTTATTTCTTGTATATTTCTTGACCTATGAATATTGGTTAGGATAACAAAGGAAAGTTGGATAATATTAACAAAAGTTAAACCCCCTTTATAAACCCAAATTTGGTTAAACGATTTTCCCAAATTTGGCTGAAAAAATGTTAACCGTTAGTTGTCAAAACAAATAGAAAAAAAATCTGTATGATGTTGGATTTAGGTTGCATGATTGATTAAAACAGTTTTTAACAGTTATTTTCGTTTGATTTTCGTGAAAGAAGAAGATCACAATGTTCCGTCATGGTGAGAAATGTACATATTGTTGAAATTTGAATTAAAACGATTTGTTTGTAGGTCTGCTGCTGGAACCGGAGGAACCCAATCCCTAATTATTCAGACAATTTAAGGTAGTTTCCCGTTGGTAGTTATTTAAATAGAGTTCTTATAGGATTGAACATTGTGTATTTCATTTCAGACACCCGTGTGGCCATCTTCAACAGAGCCATTATTGTGAAGCACTTATTCTGGAGTCTGTTCAACAGAGCGAGCTGGATGTGCTGTCAAAGCGGCTTACTGACCATCCATCAATGAGATGTAAATATGTAAGGCCCAGTGCATTTGTCATCTCTTTCGTTCTCCCGCTGTTTAAACGGTTGAAGGAGTGTGACGTCAAACTCCGTCATCCGTTTATTCAACCGGAGAACGAAAAAGACGACAAATTTACTGGACCTCACCTGTTTACGCTCATTGATTTTCCATTTGTGAATTTGATTCCAAACATCAACAAACTATCGTTGCTTATGACTTTTGTCGTTTGGAACTAGTTATGGGAGGTAGGCGACGATTGTTCGTATTTGACAGTCACCTCCTCCCTTTGGTTCAACAGTCCGTCTTCCGAGTGTTTTCCAGCATGTTTCGGAGCGGTTGACTGCTGGTCAAGCTGCTGGTCAAGCTGCTGGTTGCACTACTTGTAAGAAGAAGGTCGATTGGATCCCAAGCAGGAGAAAATAACCTGATACCAAAATTTGGTGTTGATCAGCCTGAAATAAGAAGTAAAATACCAAAGAATAATACCAAACAAAATCATGCAAAATACTTTGTAAATAACATAATATTTGGATACCGAAGGAATATCCTTTTGGTATTGCATTTGCCTAATTTGGTATTGGAATGGTATTGTTTGATTTGTTTGTATTATTTTATGATATTTTACCCCTTATGTCAGTCTGATCCATACCAATTTAAGGTATTTGTTCTTGCTCGGGGTTGGATACCCAAATTTGAAGAAGGATGAAAGTGGCTTGCGTCGTTGGGCAGTTTGCTTGGTTCATTGTTGTGCAGCTCTTCGGATTCATGGCACAAAACCATCACATCAACCCGATTTTCCACGATGGAAGAAGAATTCTTTTATCATAAATTCTATGTCCACCAATAGTCGTCCCAGCCGTTATTTCATAAATCGAAACTACAAAATGCTCGGATATTTGATAATTCATGTCATTGTATCGATTCAGATATGTTCAAATAATAAAATAAATGTTTTCATTCACAATATTAAAATCTGCGAACATTTCAACAAGACATTTTTAATAGCACTTCATGAAGAAAAAATCAAATCTGCATTAAAATTATCAAGAAATTCAGTATCGTCAAACTACCCAGTTTTGGGTTAATGCAGTTTACCTATACTATGTGTTTGTGCACGTTACGCCCAAACTGGGTAAACTTAATCTATAGTCCAATGTATGCGCACGAGTTTTGATGGTCTGAAAGTAACAAACAATAACAAACCAATTTTTTTGGCTGAAGCGAAAGTGAGGATAACAAACTGAAAATGGGACTATGCAAGTGTACGTGTTAAAAACGGCAGTCTCAAACAGAGGAAAAAATTACATTACTCAGCGGTTCAAGTCAACAGGACAATGTTTTCATAGCTTAGCTTAGCTTAGATTGACAGCACATACAAATGGTTGCTGCTCCGTGATTGATCAGAATCAGTGAAATTGCACAATACATCAACTGAATGGTGTTGAGATTGGCCGTCTACTCTCATCATTCAACTTTCAGTAACTCAAAATTTTAAAGATCAACAACGGTGCCGGCCTCGTATTTGCAATCAGGTGGAAGAAACAAAGGAATATTAAAATGATCTTTGTTGTGTTGGGGACCGTTTTTACCTCTGTGTTCCCACAAAGGTCGCAGGAAAGAAGATTTCGTTAGTAGGTTGGGTTCGTTGGATCAAGATTCACCTTGATAAGAGATGCATTCAAAGTTTTGGTATAATGTACTGATTTCCGAAATTGACGCGACCCTATTAACTTCGTAATGTAAAGTGGCCTGGGATAAAACCCATGGTCTCCTTCTCAGTAAAACTGTTGCACAATGTAATCGAGCCCTTTGCATCACATCAAACCAGTAATCTGACAACATAATAAACGTTTACTTAGATGCACTTCAGGTTAAATCCACCCCGATGCACATCAAACAAACAAAATCAGCCCAAACTGAAAGAGCTCGCGTCATCCTTTCTTTTGCTGTTCTACACAACAGCTCCCGCAATCAAAAACGAGGTGGCAAAGAAAGCCCCGCCTGAATTCCCCGAAAACACGTCAGAGTAAATTGTAGTAAATTGAATAAAAAAAGTGACCTAGTGAGTCAATAAAAAATTAAAAAAATGGCCTCCTCTGAGACACCACACCAGATTGGAAAAAGTTCTCGTCGTTTTGAGCGAAATAATAAAAGGAAAACGTCGACAAGATTCTTTTGCAGTCCGAAGTGATGCCTCAGAGAAAACCATTTTTGAAACATTCATCCACTAACCAGGTTACTTTCACCTTAAGTGTGACCTCATCGGCCAAGTGCCAAACTTGCATATTTGTGATCGTGGCATTTACCATTTTCCCCACAAAACAAATCACGCCAAACATAAAGACAATCTCAGCTCATCAAATGCACCCAACCGTACCAACCGAGACATACACCACGCGGAGTCAAAGCATGATATTGTGCTCAGTACGAGAACATTTTTCAATTGGAACGTACTCATGAGTCATGTCCGAGAGCGAATTCTCGAAAGTCGACATGAATGATAATCATTCCGTGCACATTTTCTTCTTTTCGATTCCAACCCCACGCTATAGCCTACGGCTAAAAATCTCTACAATAAAGTTTAAAAAAACTTCTATATAGGGGAAATGGCTCTAATGTTGGCCTATGCATCTAAGATTGGGTCCATCGCTAAATATCTGCTATTAATCAATTTTATCTAAATGAACGCGTCATTGTAGCGTCCTAATGGATATTTTTGGTCGCAAATGAAAATTTAGTCGATTGCTGAATTTTTGTATGGGCCCAAATTAAGAGCATTTAGGCCGACATTGCATTTTCCCTATCTAATTCCAATTAAATGCCCCTGATATTTTAAGAATGTGTAGGTGCAATTTAAGTTTTTTTCCCGGGGCCCAAATATTTTATTCTGCTGTTTTATTAGATTCTATAACTAAATTTGGGGATAATCGGAGAAAACTGACTACTTCCTGGAACGATGAATGATGATCACCAACCGATTCTTTGTATTATTTTTTTACATCTAATTTTGGGCCTACTAAGCACAACTTGCCTTTTGCCTGTATTTTTTTTTTGCACAAAATAGAATGTTTTTACTGCAGATGTCTTTAAAATGTACTTACCTTTCCGTATGTACCGTAAGATTTGATAGAAAGTAACAAATTTTTGAGATATCGTTAAAAATCTAACACTGCTTCTTGATTCCAAACTCGGTCTACGGATTCTAAATTCGACCTAACGCATTGAAACGCCATTCAAACACCGGATTTGGTCGGAACGCTTCTTTTGTTTTTGAGAATAATGGGTGCAAACATTTATATCACGCGTTCTTATTGACTTCGTTCGGTAGTTTTTGAACTAAAGTATCGCACCAAACGCTTAACTGACTCGTTAACGCTGAAATCAGTACTCTACCCTATTGTGATCTTGTAGGCCTTAAAACTAGCACTATCTACTGAATTCTCCGAATACGGCGGGTAAAAATGTTTACGCCGACTACGAAGCCTCAGAAAAACGTGTAACGGCAAGTTTGAAATAACATAACACAGCCATTTCTTGATGAATTTCAAAAATTGTGGTACCGTAAAACGGGGTATCTTTGATAGTGCGGGTAACTTTGATAGTATAATATAATGAAAATATAAATATATATAATATATAATATATATTTCATATATAAATATATACATATAAATAATATAATAAAATATAATAAAAATATATAATATAAATTTACTCGCTGTGCTTTTTTCCAAATAAGAAACATTAGTTCCATATTGTAGCTTAGGGTATTTCCGTTGATATCGTAGGGGAAATGACGGCTTCGGCATGACATACTATTTTCGGCAACCCAAATTGAAACACTATTTTCACTGGATTTTCTTACGAAAACACTTCGCTGAATGCATGCAAACGATTCTTTATGCTTTCAGCTTCAATTTGACTATATTTTTACCACTGAGAAAAAGCAATCTAGCAAGGTTTTCTTGAAATGCAACACACGCACTACAAATTGTAGCTGATTTCGAGTTGCCGATAATAGAACAGCAGATTTACATGCAGTTCAAATGGAACGGTTGCCGAAGAAAAACTGGTTGCCGACAATACTCGCTCTCACTAGAGAAGAATGGAGCTTTGTAAATGCGTTTCAAAACAGTTTTTGACGATTCTTTCGACTGAAATTGTTAGAGCAGCTGGCAGCAAAAGATTGTAAACAAACCAATACTGCATATGTGTGCGTTCCTTAGAGAAAAAGGCTATAGAAAGAAGGTCGCTGCTTAGGTTGCCGAGAATACGTATTACGTATTTTACAAAAATATTAAAAAAAAAACATTTTCGTGTTTTTCGCTTTTTTGAAAAAGTACTCCAACCATCACTTCTGAAATGTATTTTCGATACAGCCATCACAAATTCAATATTGTATTCTTATTGCTTATGAAGTTTTCTGATTATATATTCATTTAAAGTTTTATATTTAAAGAGCTAAATTGTTTGAGTTTCACTCATTATCAAAGGAACCTCAAATTAAAATACTGAAGTTCGGTCACAAAACAAACAAAAAATAGTGCAAATGCAATAATTTTCGTTGAACATATAATTTACGAATTAACTCTTGGATCGTCAGTACTTGTTTTAAAAATATAAAATTTGAAAAATATTCATTGCTGTAAAAAATATTTAGAATATACTTTAAAAAAAACTATCAATGTTACCCCGTTTTACGGTACCTCTAGATTTCTTAAGGTCTGTAGATTATTGTTATTGTAGAAATACTGAAAATAGAGTCGTCTTAAAAGGGAAAAGAGTCATTACACGTTTTTTTAAGGTGTGCTTATGGGTTTTGTAAGTGGCTTCAGATCTATAATTTAGATAAATGGGCACACATGTTCATAACCAGCCAGAATACAGTCATTGTTGTTATATATCGATCCTACAGACAACGAAACGGTTCTCCGAAATATCAGGAACATCCGTAAAGGTGGTCAATTCACGAAACTGATCCCAGAGCTCCGTGTTTTTTTTTACATTAGGAACTGCGAAATAAGAATTAATTTGGGGTCGGGACATGAGCCCGAATGACCATGGGACCATCCTTAGGAAGATCTGTAACGTCCGTAAAAGTGGTTTATCCATGATACAGATTCTAGAGCTCCGCGGTTTTTTCGAAAACACTTGGAACTGCCATATATAAATTAATTTGGGGTTATAACATAAACATGTACCTAGAAGGCCATGTGACCGTCCTCCGGAAGATCTGGATATCTGGAAGTGGTAGAGGGGACCATAGTGTAGTAACTTAGGGCCTGTTCATAAACTATGTAGACATTTTTTTGGGATTATTGACCCCCCCCCCTCCCCTTTCGTAGACAATTGTCCATACAAAATTTTTAAAATTTGTATCGGCCGTAGATAATTGTCAACCCCCCCCCCCCTAAACTGTCTACGTAGTTTATGGACAGCCCCTTAGTGGTTTCCGTTTCTGCTTACTCAGCAGACAGTCGGGAGTTCAATAACAGGTCCCAATTTTGCACTATGTCTTATTCTATCCCCAGTAGATTTAAAATAAAAACAGTCTGCTTTCACTGATCGCACCACGTACCAACAGAGAATGCTGATCACTGGCACATATATTCTTTCCGCAGAAATTGTGGAGATACAGTGGTATACTCTGTCTGTAGTAACAATGATTGTGAAACTAATCATCCTTTCCCTCCCCCAAAGTCCCTGAGGATATGTGGCCTAGCGTTTGGCCTTAATCTATAAATAGAATGAATCGACGAACTTGTACATTCAAGATGAAAATCTAATCTCAATCTCCATGAAGTTCTTTGTGCAATTTTACTGGTTTCTGATCAGTAATGGAGTAGCAACTACGACGTACACGGCTATTAAAAAAAATGATAACGGGTCATATTGACGAATTGTTTGCCAGAGTCTGAATTTTGATTTGCTGGTTGATAAACCGATTTCGACACGATTTTCTACGAGAAACCAATGCTGGATGAAATCAAATGTAGCCACAGTTTCGTTATGTCAAACATTCATCAAATATCATTTGCCTTGTAAAGAATGGAATCTAACTAAAATGATGAAATTGATAACTATATGTGCATAAATAATGTTTCATATACATGGATACCGGATGATTTATATACTTATTCTGAAGGCACAATCGAATTTCCCATAAATATTATAATGCAATACATAAAAAACTACTAACTGGTACGTATGAAACGATTCTGCGCATGTTTAGTAATGTTTCTGTTTGCTTGTGGCTTGTGGCTCGTTCTGAATATTTCAGATACAGGTTCGGCCAGGTTACCAGTCAAACTCGGGATCGGTAAAACGTCAATTTCTCCCCGGAAAGAAATATTCCTTAATTCAAATAAGAAAAAACACATGTTTTTTGTTTAAATATGCAAAGAAATGAATGTACTCCATTAAAACTAAATCACATAAGCATTTATCTTTTAATAAAATAATTCAAAGAAGCATTATTCTTTTTCTATTATAAAGGGTGTACCGTTTAAAATCCGCACACACAAAATTCGAGTTTTTATACGACTATCACCAAATTTTCTGGGAGTAAAAAGTTACACAGTTCGAAAAAGTAGTGCAAATTTCTGTTCAGTGTGATGCACATAAATGGAGCGTCACAGTTAACATTATATATCATGTAAAGTTCTATGACATTTCATGCAATGTAGCAAATATTGTATATAAAAGCTCATATTTGTACACAACATTGTTTACAAGTTGCCCGGTTGCGTGAAATGAAATAGAGCATTTCCAGCTCAAATCGTTATAAAAATGTCAATTTAGTCTCGACCCCTTCTGATTTAAATGAAACATTGCTCACGTGTTCGCTGCTACTGATGGTTGCATTTTTCATTATAAATATGATTTTTTCCTCCAGAGTAACTTTTGAAAAGGGCGTATAAAAAAATGGATTCATTTTTTGCGAAAAATCATGACTTGAAAACAATTGATCTGATGAAAATGGCATATGAGAAAAGTTTTAGGTGATTAAATTATCTTTGCGGAAAAAATACATTGAAAGAAAAAACTTCGTAAATTAGTATTTAAAAAACGTAAAACGATGCTTATCCCAAAACACCCCCCTTCGATCTTTATAATTTTTTTTTTTCAAGAAAATTGATGGAATACCCTTAATTTCGTGAAAAGTGTATGCTGATAACTTTTCTTAAAAAGAAATCTATAATTTTTTAAATTTTTGTTGATTTTTACAAGTTGATGAAAATGCATATTTTTTAGTCAAAGAATAATTTATTTGAATTCTACGCATAATTTTCGATAACTTTGCATATATAAACTTTTTTCCTTAGTCAAGCCGTTCTCAAGTTAATGCGAATTAAAAAAAATATAATTATAACAATTTTCAACATTTTAGGCCATTTTCAAATGTTCGTCGAGATGTCCAGCAACGAGATTTTTTTCATGATTGTATATTAAAAAACAAACAATTCATTCTCAGATATGGTAGCTGTCAGACTTACCCGTTTCTATCTATAGGCAGCGGAAGAGAAGCACGTTGATGTGGTCAAATGAAAGATTTTTTGAGATAAGAAACAGTATATATTTATTATTTTATTTTACAACTCATATTATTTGAATACATTGAAACCCAAATTGTATCGTTTGAATTAGAGAATATTTTTACTGCAATTTGGTTGTTTGAAACTGGAATATAGCAATGATATTTTCGAGTTCCAGGAATTGGTTTCACTTTCTTAAAAATTAGATCAAATTCCGTGTCAGCCTTTTTGTATTCTTCCGTAGAAACATAACAAAATGACATTTTTGTTTGAAGATCTTCTTTACGACTATTTGCCTAGTCGTACAGTTGTTTAGGGTTCGTTATAGGTGCTCGTGTTGCTTAGCTAAACTTGCTCTGGTTGCCATTCTCTTAAGGGTACCGCCAATCGCATCACAAGGACCTTTACCGTGTGAAGTTGCAAAAAAATGCCATTCAATTTCTACATTATGCTTATCTTTAAATCCACAAAGGCTAGCAAATTTTTTTATGTTTTTGTATTGTGATGCTGCTCCATCTGACATAAAAATACACTTTTGGACTGTTATTTGCGACTTTAAAAATTCTAATAATTTTGAGATAAACAACTGAACTGCTACTGTGTCATGCTTTGAAATGTCCGAAATAACCACAAAACTTAAATGGTTTAGTGTACCATTATCATTAAAATAAACGACAAATGGATGAATTGTACATTGAGAATTATTCCAATGATAGCTTTGAACCTCATCTTGCAGAACAAATGTGTAGTTTTCAGAAAAGTCGCAAATAACAACAACTTCGCCATCTTCTAGTGTTTGTTTTTTTGTTTTTAAGAATTCTGCCTGCTTATTTTTTTATAAAATCGTGCTATATTAATTTGTCTAACTTTTCCGTAAAGAAAAATTAAAAATCTTCGGAAGGCAAAGTTTTCAACTCAATATTAAACCTATCTATCGTAGTCCACTGTTCAAATGACACTTCTAATATTTGTTTCTCTTCCAATATTTCTAATAATTTTGTTTCGGATAATGACGTATCGT